>NC_079136.1:8579326-8888627 GCF_945859705.1 Episyrphus balteatus | reverse complement strand
TTTTGGTTTTCATAAAAAAACTCCTTTTTTTTGAAAAATCAAATTTTTAAAAATTCATATAAAATACATACACTTGATGAACGCGAAATTCAGAGTCGTTACTCAAGACTCAAGTAAAAACATTTCTCAAGTGAACATTTTGCCCTTGCGTCTGGCCACTTCAGCTACTCTATACGTTAAGAAAACGTAAGCGTTTTTTTTAATTTAAGCTCAAGAATAGCAACTGAAGAAATCCTGACGTAAATGCTTGGCCAAAGACTCAGAAAATTCATGTCAGACTTTTCCTTGAGAAAAATATGTATACCTACTTGAGTAACGACTCTGAATTCCGCTTTAAGAGTGGATTAAAAGGTACTACAAAACTTCAATCTTCCCTTGAGAAAATCCTACTAACGACTATTATACAGTTTCTTATTATTTTTTTTTCGTCAAAAGAAGTATAACTTAAAAAATCAATGTATCTTTACCTTGTTTTACCTTACACAGATACATCCTACAAATCACCATCAAAACAATGTGTAATTACAGTACAAGATGTTGTTTAACTTTGTTCAAACAAATTCCTAATTTCTAAGTTTTATTTATTTCTTTTTTTGTCTATCCCCAACCACAAAGAAATACGTCCCTGATCAAATCTCTCTCTATTCTATTCCATATACACCGCACATATCGGTATTTTGCAATTAAAACTTTGGTGATAAAACGACAACAAACTATTTGGAGTTTGGACATTCATAAAACCTGACAGAAAAGGAAAAGATAGTTGTTGTTTTTGTATTCCCCCCCCCCCCCCCCTCGGGGGCCTAAAGACCTACAACAGAGATACAAGATTATAAAAGGTGTGGCATTACTTTTTTTTATCTACATCTATTCTCTGGCCGATAAGCATCTCTATAAAATGTTAACGTTACAACTTCAATGTTATAGATTAACACATCGAAAAAAGCGTAGGCGCAGGTAGATAATACCTGTGTGATGGGTTTTGATCCCATCAAAAACTATACAAAAATAGAAGAAACAAAATAAAAATAAAAAAAAAAATTCAAAACGTCAATGTTGATGATGATGAATGGTGGCAACTAGCTGAGCGCCACAATTTCGACGAGAAGACATCTATTCTGATGATACTGATGCCCCGGTGCTAGTGCCCCCATCCCCAATTTCCTCCATCATCTCTCACAACTTCTGTCACTATGCAGATGACGAAGACTAGAACGAAGGCAGGCGTCGCATGACGACCAACATCGACTTCATGATAAACATCTCGACGTGTGGGTTGGGCCGATCAACCAACCGGGAACAGCGGCAGGAACGGTCGTCTTCAGTCCGACAAGTCTAATTAAATGAATAAAAGTATTTTTGTTCGGCTCGGCTATGCCGGGGAATTTGGTTCTCAAATTCCTTCAAGTCAAGGCGGGCTTCTATCTTTTTTTTTTTTCTTATTTTTTTCTTCGCTCATTGCGTGATGCTGCGTGATGTTTTTTTTTTTTTATAAGTGGCCACTTTACGAGACGCATTGTTCAAGTTCAAGAAAAGAATAAAAAAAAACGAAAAAAAAGACCAAAAGTCACATCCAAGTGATTGTTGATAATTTGGTCGTTAAAAATGCCTTTCGGAATGATTTGGCCACTTGAAATGTGAGGAAGGAGGTCAATAGCTAATCGAGTGTAATGTAAACATGGTGTGTTAAGTCGTTGTCGTCATTTTTACTAGCCATACAATATATAAGTTGTTGTACATTTTTGAAGAGGTTCTTTAATTTTTTTTTTTTTCTGGGAGAAAGAAGGGTCTGTACTGTGTGTAACATAAAACGTAACGTAGGTATATCAACCTAATCAAGTCAAGTTTTTTCCGTCGTTCAATTTTTTTTTTTATTTTTTTTTTTTTCTTGTTGTTCTTAAGGAAGTTCTCAATTTATTTTGTTGCTTCGATTTACACAAAGTTAAGAAAATGAACAAAAAAAAATACTTTTTTCAAGAAAAAGTTTTTTTTAAGCGACATGCGGTAGGTAAGGTAGCTTGGTAGCTCCTAGTTATACCAACTACCTACTTTTTGCCCTAAACCTACTCGTCTATACTGCTAGCAACATGACTTGCTTTTTCTTGCCACTCTCTTGCTTCTCCCAAGGAGAATGGAAGTTTTTTTTTTTGTAAAAATGAAAATAAAAAAAAAAAATTTATATATTCTCATGGGTAAAATCTACTCAAGCTGAATTTATAAACAGGTACGTGTGATTTGGCCACTACGACGGGGAATACTCACTGAAGTTTTCTTTCCCTGATTGCTTTGCACAAACTCTCCTGCTGCCTGCCTTCTGTGTTGGTGCAAATTTTTATTTTTTTTTTTGTTCGTCTGAATTTTTATTTTTTATTTCTGGGTTACAAAATTGGTGTAGGTACTAGGTACATTAAAGGCAAGTTAAAGTTGCGAAAAAAAAAATTGAAATTCTGTCAACAAATTCCTGAAAATAAGACCGTCTTGCACATTGTTGAGCTACTATAGAACTACTTTAATGAAGGAGCTAAAGGACGTTATGTATGTACAATTTGCAAGACAAAATTATACGGCTTCTAAGGGTTTTTCTCTAAAGTGGAGCTTTAGTACCTTATCAATTTGAATTATTAAACTTCTCCATTAGAATATGTACGTGTCTCTTATTTAATAAGCTAAATAGGTTAATCTAATGTCTATTAAAGGTACCTATTTTGAGGTCCATCTGCACGATTGCGTTTCCCCATTTTTAGAGTCTGAAGAATCAATCGAGCGCTGTGATAATTTAAAAAAAAAATATTGTGGTGCCTTTCGGATTACAAAAAATCTTTCGACCCACTCAGGCAAATTCACTCTTCAGCTTAAGGCAAGTCCAGTGTCCAGTCATCAGGCTACTTCATTCTCAGAACTTTTAAATATAGTCCAATAAATTTTAACACGTTTTTTTTAACGAATAATTTTGTAGAACTTGAATTTCCCGTCGTTTTAGATACTAAACTGGAACTTGCACCCAGATTGATTTTTTATATTTTTTTGATATACCTACACTTAAAAGCAAAAAAAACCAAATGAAATAAATTCGTAAATTTGAAAAAAAAAAATTTAATGGATAAAATATTTTTTCTTCAAAGTCTCTTATTTTAAAGCTTGAATTTTTACTTTGAATTGTTGGTGAAAACATAAAAATATGCATACCTATGATAGTATTAGCGCTTTCTGCTCCGAAAAAATATTTTGATAATAACAGCTATCAAATTAACATTTTTGAGTGACAAAAGTCGTCCAAAAATTAAAATATCAATTTTGATATGATTATCATATCATTTTGACATTTTTTAATTTTAGGTGGATATTGAAAATTTCACTTTGACATTTAAAATATCAATGTTGACTAGATTTTACGTTTCAGTTTATTAAAATGATATTTCTTTCTTTTTATTTTTTATTATTTTTATTTTTTTAAGTATTATCTTTCTTTTTTCAAAACATTACTGAAAGTGAATATTCTTTATAAAATAGTGGTGGCTTTTTAATGGTACCCTTAACATTCATGTATGTCAATTACATCCTTTCACAGAACGCAATTTTTGATTCCATTTTGTAGTTACCACATGAATGATCCAATTCGGCTATTGAAATTATAAGACGATTTGGACAAACTTTTACCCGGAATAATACCATAGTTTGGTAAAGAAGAATGGGCATTTTGGACGTTGAGCGGCCACTAATGAAATTGGTATCAAATGAAAGAATTACACTGGCTTACAAGCGTTTTGTTGACGAAACAAAAATATACTTTTCTGAAGGTTTTTGGTGTGCTGAACTCGAATCCGAAGTCAGAAACAACTAATCAGCTCCCGTTTTTGAGATATTACCGTTAGAAAATGCAAAAATACGTTTTTTTGAATTCTTCGGACCTTCTACTTTTGTATAAAGAAAATTGTTTAAGCATATTTAGTAACGGTTTCTATAAGAACTGTTTTCCATCTTTCGACACCTGTTTAAATCTTTTCAATATTTTTTATATTGCCCAAGATATCTCAAACTGAAGTAAGTGGGTTTGGCTTCATATATCATTAAGAAGATAGTGACGTTATAAAATTTATAAAAATACCAAACAACTTAGGATATCTCGGGCAGTAAAAAAGATATCGGAAAGATTTAAACAGATTTAAAAAGGTGGTAAATAGTACTTATGAAAACCGTTACTAAATATGCTCAAAAAATGTTCCTTATATAAAAGAATAAGGTCCGAAGTACTGTATTTTCTAACGGTAATATTTCAAAAACGGGAGCTGATTAATTTTTTTTTACTTCAGATTCGAGCTCAGCACACCGAAAACCTTCAGAAAAGTATATTTTTGTTTCGGCAACAAAAAAAAAGTTTAGTTTTGTTAACCAGTGTTATAACCCAGGAAAAACTTTTACTAAGGACGTTTCGCTGTATTGCGTTAAGAATGCAAGATAATGCAGTATTAGTAGTATTAGTGCACTGTTCAATGTATGAAGGACAAATTGATTTATATTTTTATATGGAACATAAAATACGATGCTCTGTCATTTTCCCTGAGCCTGAAGACATTAATCTTGAAAATCCGACCAATAGAACTCATAATATAAGATTTTTAAGACAACCACTTCAAGATTTTGTTCGAAAGTTTTCAAACAATTCAAACTAACAAAAAATTGAACAACGAAACTCTAAAAATAGGCTTGAAATTTTTGTTTTAAAATGCTAATAGTTTGGGTTCTAGTGGTTGGATTTTCAAGATAAAGGTCTTCAGGCTCAGGGAAAATGACAGGAAATCATATTTTGAACTTAAAATACACAATTGAGTTATGACATTGAGACAGTCTATATAAAGTGTTAGATGCAAAAATGCATTTTATCCGTTTTTGAAGTACGTCACTGGGATAAAACTTCTGCACAATATATTTAAAGCTTAATTACATCAAAAAATAACAGATTCATTCCTGGAGGCGAAACGTCCACGTTCCATACAAACTTGCCCATTCTCCTTTATGTTCTTAACCTAATGTAATGTTCATAATTGGTGTCTAGCTTCTTTTCAATTGTTTTTCTTTTCAGGTTTTTTAAATTTATTAATTTTTTTTTTTTGTTCATTTGTTTTGGTTTTATTTATAATAAACTTAGGGCCAATTTATTGAGCCTCCATTAAATTTTGAAATTTATCGCTTTAGTTCACGGCCTCGTTAAACTATTGTCGCCTTTAAGTATACATCATTAAAAATTCATTTAATTCACTCTTTTTTAGTTAAAGTCCTTACTTTTAATGGAAACTTTAAACTTAAAACTCTGTTAAAAATATCCTAGGGATTTTTTATTTTGTTTGAAAAATAATCTGTCAAAAGCTACAATTTTGTCAAATCAAATAGATTTGAATTGGAAGAAAAACCAAAACACTATGACCCGTAAGTATTTTGCAGCTGAAAACGCCAGAAAATGCAAGATATACCAGTGGTAACCAAAGAATGCTACAGCCTACAATTGAAACCATGAGAAGAAGAAGGAGTTAAGTGAAATTTTTAATTTTTTCCATCGGTGTCAAATAACAACTTAAATTTAAATTTTATCGGCATTCATCTCGTGTCATTGGTTTAGAAGTAAGCTTTATATCTCTTCTTCTCATGGCTTCAATTGCAATGTTATGTATGTTATGTATGTATTATGCAGAATCTCAAAAATGATTAGTTTTGAAGTGGAGAATATAATCTAGGAGATCTAGTATTATCTGTGCGAAGTAGACAAGAAATGCATTAATTATTAATTTCTTTGAATTTTGTTCTTTTTTATGGTACAAATGCATGTGTGTACATATACCTACAAAAAATTCTAGTCTGGACTTTTTTCATAATTGTGATGTTTTTTTAATAATTCTTTAGCTCATTTGACATTTTTCAAATAAAATAATAATTCAAATAAAAAAAATAAATGAAATGACATTTGACACTAATGGAGAGTGAATAAATAGAAATTCTGTTTAAAACCTCCATTTGCTCTAAAAATCCCTCTTAAAACGTCGAATTTGGTGTTTTAACTAAAACGACTTTTAAATTTAATGCTCAATTAGTTAATGATGCCAAACTTCAAAAAAATCCTTAAAAGAGACTGAATTAAACGAAATTGGTTTTTAATTTTAAAATTCCCTTTTTTAATGGCGATTTAAGTTTAATGGAGAGTCAATAAATTGGGCCTTAGTGAAAGAATTATAGATTAAGCCGTGTAAGGTCGTTCAAAGCAAATTTACTACTGAAATAAAATATCAATCAAAATGTGTGAATAACCTTGAAATGTTCCCAATGAAAACCTATAATTTCTCATATAAAGTTTCGAATTACCACTGCATAATATTAATGGTTACAAAATGGGGCAAAAGGTTAATTGAATCAAACATTTCAATATTTCCTATTTACCAAAAAAAAAAAAGTTACACATACGCCATAGTGACCGTTTGATTCAAAAAATTGAAAATTGATACAAAATTTGTTCCTCTTGCTAACATAAAACAATTGAGCTTTATTAACTGCTCTGTGCCCTTTAAAAAATTTTATCATGTTAAATGTCAGACTAAAATTTTAAATTTGAATTTCATTAAAGAAAAAGCTTCCACCTTTTTGAATATTCATACAAATGCCTTGTTTTTGCACTCTGTCGAACGACTTAATTTCCTGTACGTGACAGGTTTTATTTTTAATTTTTTTTTTTTGTTGTTTTCTATCATCTTCAATTATTGCTTGAAATTTGCTTCTAGGACATGAACGATGATGCAAGGGTAAAAGTTTCACTGATGATGAACAGTATTTTACGTACCAATTTATATTAAAAATTACAAAAAAATTTCTATTTATTTATTGGAAACTTCTCTGCCCTTCTATTAGTTCCATTTCTGTCTTGAGTTGAAAAAATAAGTCTATTTTGTCAATTTATCGCTGCAACCCTTAAATCACACTGCAGGTTTTAATATAAAATTAGCTTTTTCCTAATATAAACGTTGAAAAAATTTGAAACATATTTAAAAGTCAGTACATGCGACCCAATTGTATACTTAATTCTCATTTTTGTCTATTCAATCCCTTGTGAATCTATGTATTCCTTCCAGGTGTAGTTGGGGGTAGCTGCTACTACACACACACATACTATATTTTTGGGGTAGAACACCAGTCTTATTATTACTGCAGTAAAAACTGTGTGAGATTTAAATTCATTATAAATATAGGGTAAACAGGAAAGCAAAGGTTCTCCTCAATTTCTCTTCATTGTTGTTTTTGTTATTTTTGTTTGAAATTGCTTGAAAAAAAATCAAATCCTAGATGAAGCGCAAATTCCCAAAGTGAGAAAGCTGCTAAATGAATTGGAACGAAAAAAAATAAAGAAGGCTTATATTTTTTTGGTTGGGGTACAATACATTTGGCATTCTTCGTTGGTAACCTTACACAGATATGATGATGGTGATTTCAATAGGGTCTCTTTCCTGTCTTTAAACGCACGTCGTCTTTTCTATTCTGTTCTGTATTTTTTTTTTTAAGGACGATGACGACAACGGACGTGAGTTTCTTGTAACACTCACTGAATGTGTACTTTATAACGATGATTTTGGAATATTGTATTTAGTGTTTTTAAGCTTGTTGTTGTTGTTGGTGTCTTTCTTATACACAATTGAATTTGTAATGATTTTTTGAGGCCAAAATTGAATTTTAAAACTCTAAACTCTTTGGGATTTTGCTAAAAATTGGACAAAATATCTTCCAAAAAGCAATCATTTGAAATTGCTTTTTGCAAATCCCACCGCAAAATTTTATATGAAAATTTACAGCAAATTGAGTTGAAAATTTTCCATAGTAGTTTCAGTTGCTGTTACTTTGGGGGCCAAAAAAAAAAAAAAAAGAACGTTAAAACGAATTGACAATAGCTTGGAGGACGACATGTTGAGAAAATAATATGTAAGTAACCATATTGTATGTGTGATGGCCTTTAAACGACATTATGGTACACATACACACACACACACACACTTACAAAAGCTTGAGGGAGAAGGAATTTATTCAGTTGCATTTATGACTTTTAGGAAAGTTTTGGTCGCCTCTGACCGCAAGTTGTTTGAATGTTGATGGCGTTGTTGTTGTTGTTTAAAGTATTGTTGTTATGTAGAATAGGTCCTTGGAACTGTTAGTCTTCATTGTTGTTAGTCAACAATCTGGTGCAGACACATAAAGGGATATAGTTTTATGGGTAGAGATGCGCGTGTTAAGAGTCAAACTATCCCTATAGATAGGTATATGATGGTAGAGAGCTAATGCATGGCTTAAAGTGGAATTATGTCGTTAGATAGAAGTTAGCAAAGCTAAGTATTTTGTTTTTTTGTTTTTTTATTCTAAATATGTTGGATTACAGAAATGGTTGTCATTATTGGTTTTGTTTTAGAAATTGTAACCACACCTTAAGGAATATTTTTGAAGTTATAATAAAGGACAAATCAAGAATTTATCAATGTCCTTTTTACAAAGAAAATATTCAAATGCATGGCTGATTGACACGAAGTTATTTTTAGTTGAATTTAAGAACTTTTTTCTTTGAAAGCTATTAGATTGCGATCTGAAAAACATTTTGGATATACTTAATGGCTAGAAAACTTGCCAATATTTCATAAAATAAATTGCACGACTCTGGTAGCACGTACTTGCTCTTATGCTTAAAGTAACTCTAATGTTAAAGCTTTTTGTTTTTATTCAAGAAACTAGACTGGGCATTTTGGCCCATTAGTGTAACACATTGAGACATACATCAAATGAAAGGTTTCGATAAGTGCACTATTTTTTTGTACGGGCACAAGTTTGTATCTCATGCAAGGAAAGTGCAGTGATGAATTTTATGTTCAAAAATGTATGTAATAAAATTCAGAAAAGTATGACGCAATGCATTTTTCGAATTTTAGAACACTTTTGTGTGGAACGTGGCTCATTTGTGTAACACATTGAGACAAACATAATTCAAATGAAAAGTGATGAGTGTATTTTTTTCTTATATGGGCAAAAGTCTGTATGTCGTGCAGGGAAAATGCAGTATCTAATAAAATTCAGAAAAGCATACATTTTGTCTGGATGGTCGATTGACTTGATTCAAAAACATTATAATAACGGTGTTCTATTGGACTAATCCCTCAACTGCTTTCATTTTTAAAAAAATGCATTCATCGGATTTTATTGATTTATGAAATGAAGGTTGTGACTAATTTTTTAAAAATGCAACTCAAACTATAAGTTATATTACTAATAAAATGTTGGTAAGTATTATGAATTTAAACTACAAACCATACGGCATTGATTTAGTCTTTTCTCCACCTTTTTTGTTCTAAAAACACAAACTTGTAAAAAAAACGTTGAATTATATTTTTGAACATAAAATGCACCACTGCACCTTCGAAAATCGTAGGAGCCGTTTTTTAAAAAAATAATTTTTTATAAATAAAAATTTTCTAACATTTTTCAAAAAAAAGTTTGTATGCCATTTTGAATAAATAATTAATTTACACATAAAAACGAAATTTAAAGATTTTTCGTCAAACCGTTTTCAAAAAATTGATTTTTCGAAAAAAATTTTTTGAAATTTTTTTTTATAAATCCAAAAGTGTGTTTTTTGAAAATTTTCTTAAATTTTAATATTACCTTTACTTAAACGCTCTTGAATAAAAATTTTCGTTGAAAGCGGATTAGTCTTGTACGAGTTGTTCATAAATTAAAAAAAAAACCGTTCTATGACAGGTACCGTTAATAACGGTACAAAAAAATATTTTTTTTATTTCAAAAGTTGGCTCTTATGTGTAATACTTCACACAAACATTTTAATCAATATCGTTAGAGCCGTTTTTGAAAAAAATTAACTTTTCTATTTCCGTTATATGGCAGGTACCGTTAGTTTTGGTCATAAAATAAAATTCCAATTTCCCCTCTAGGGAATCACCCAAAACCCAAAGTTCGAAGAAAATCACTTCACTCGTTTAGGCTGCAGCTCCAGATAGAGACAGACACACAGACAGAATTGCCGGACCCACTTTTTTGGCATTCTCCATCATCGTAATGTCACGTAAAATTGTTATCTCGAGTTCCATTTTTTTATACGAATCCTAAACTTGCCCTATAGTAGGTACCTATATCGCAAGTAAAAATGGAGATAAGGTTCTTCCATTTCCTTGTTTGTAAACTAAAAATTTTTTTAACTGTATTATAGAGTAGGTCTGTTGAACCCTTTTTGACCAAGCACCTAAATAGATATTCTTTTTCCAAAGTAAAAAAAAAATTCAGGATCCAGGGTTGTTTGAAATTCTATTAATTTGTAAATTTTAGTAGTATCTGAAATTGTAGTAGTGAAATAATGTGCATATTTCTAAGTAAGCCAGTTACGGTTCTTAGGAGGATATAATTTTTTTAAACTGGTAGGCTTATGGACCAACTGAAAAAAATGAACTTTTGTATTTTTACCGACTTCCAAAAAGAAGGAGGTATTCAATTCGTCTGTATTTGTATTTTTTTGTTTGTTACCTCATAACTTTGGTCTGAGTGAACCAATTTTGATAATTCTTTTTGTATTGGAAAGCTGGTGCCTGAAGTGTGGTCTTATTTTAATTTCGTTTAGTTCTGGCTATAGAAACTATCCATGGAAGTCGGTTTTGTTTTTTTGATAAAAATGATTATTTTATAGTTGATTGGGTGTAAATTAAACATAATAAAAAATATAAAACTGTTTTCAGTATTGAAATTATTGAAAAAAAAAAACAAGGTACAATAACGCGAAGTACCCAAACGTTTATCAATAAAACAATTCAATTTTCAATTTTAAAAATGAAAAGAAATTCAGCTGTAAGTCTACCTAATTTCAAATCATGATTTTTTTCACAGAGTTTGGAATTTTGAAATACATATAAACACAAGACTTTCATAGATAATTTAGTTTCGAAGAGAATTTGTTCAACCTGCTGTTAAAAGTGTTAAAAATTTGCTATTTTGTGCAATGAACATTTTGGAATTACAATTTATGTATATTCTCATGTACCTATTCAAGATAATCAAAATCTGATGGCACCAATCGAAAGAGCGTCTTCAATAACCTAAGTTTAATAAAAATATTTTTTTGAAAAATTAACTTTAGAACTCAGCCAACAACATCGAAACAAAGTTTCAACAAAATTCATTGTTCTTTTTCAAAAAATTATAAATTGAAAAAAGTCACTATTTTTTTTTTTCTCTAAAAAAATAATGAAACTTAGTAAGCCTTTGTAACCAACCAAATTTGGGATGAGGAAAATAAATGGTGGTTCCGCCTTGGCTTACCTAGGGCAAACAAACCACAGTGATAAATCAACGATTTTTACACTGAAAAAAAAAAAAAAAAATATTTTTTGCGATTTTTTAAATGAAAAAAAAAAAAAAATAAATAAATTCGTTATGACTTTAGAACTTAGGGTCGTCTAGCGAAAAAAAAGTTGGGCTACCCTGGGCCAAACTTGAGCAATCGAGCCAGGTAGGTTTAAAACAAAGTTAAGCATTTTGGGCTGCCAACTTCACATAGCCCATTTCATAGAAACTACGAAAATTTTGACAATACACTGTTAGAAATTTTTCAAAGATTTCGCATTTCATCATTTTCAAAAATAAACTCACCAAACACCAACAGTTTTATCCAGCGTCCTAGCAAACTTAAATTCAAACTTACTCCAAACACACTTTGAAACAATGCATCCTAACAAACTACCCACATAAATCTAAGCTACACCTAGCATCTGACATGCATTGCAGAGGTCCTTGAAATGAGTATAGGGAATGTATTATGTACAAGAAATTTCACCCCATGTCTTCTTCCTACATACTATTTGTATTAGGTTCGATATGTTACTAACCTCCCCTTTAAAAACTTTTCCAAGAGTCAAATAGTTAAACATGTCTCCCACAGGTCTTATAAACCTTTCGAAATTAAATTTTAAACGTTATGCCTTTCGGAACTATATGAAGGCCAAATGTAACTTTTAAAACTTTCAAATCCTTAGTGATAGGTGTTGCTAATATCCTTTTTGTTCAAAAGCTAGTTATTTATTAATATTATTATTAGTTCCTTGAGATAAAAGCGTTTTATTATCTTGTTTCTTACATAATAAACGGATTTTCCTCATCGGAATTAAGTAAATATTCCTCTTTTAAAGTTATCCTTTTATTTAATCCTTGTGAAATGTGTTGATGTATTTTTCCATACAACTTCATTAATTTAAGAGCATTTGAAATAAAACTTGAGGCATCACTCTCCAGAAGGATTAACATTTTTTCAAGGATTACTTACTTCTTCAAACCTTGAAATAAAAAAAAAATTGTTTAATTCAACCTACTCGTAAATTTAACTAAATAAAAGAAGAAAACACAAAACAAAAATTAATCAAAAGGATAAATCGAAAATTTCAACCATTCCATGAATCATGATTGATCCACACAATGTCCACAATAAAAAGCAAGAAAAAAACAATAACAACAAAAAATAAAAGAAGAAGAATGAAAAGAAAAACATAAATAAGCAATTTGTCAACCACATCAATAAAAGTCCAGAATTCTTCTCATTAATCCCTGTTCTTAAAAAGCATAAAAACCGAAGCGAAACCAATTCAAATTGGCCACAAATTTCATTCTTCTTCCAACACCAAAAAATACGAGTTAGACTCGACGACTCGTGGTATAATATGCTGCCATCAGGCCAAGGAAAGAGTGCCTTTATTTTTATGAGAAAATGTTGTCTTCTTTTGTCTATTCGGTGGATGTGGATGGATGGAAGCTGGCAGTAGGTTTGAATGGAGGTATGAGTTGGAGTATGTATGTTGTATGTGTCTCAGGCCAACCCTGGGGGCTGACATTAAAGAAATTACTTATGAAAATGCTTTCCTATTATAATGGTTTTGTCGATGTTGAATGTCTTTGGTGGTGTGGTGGATGGTGGTGGCGGCAATTTTGGTTGTTTTGCTGGCGCGCGTTTGGCTTCGAATTCGGCTTCTTTCTTGGTCTTAATAGTGCCTTGGAGCCCCATCTTCTTTTCATCCGTGAAACTCAGGAGCGAAACGAGTCAGCAAAGAGGCTGTTTCAAGAACTTCAATTCAATCCTATATAGTGAGAGGGTAAATAGAACGATTAAACCTTTGCTATTTTTTTATTGTGAAAACAATATTGGTGAGCATTCGTAGAAATTTCAATGCTTTTTAGTAAATTATTCTTAGAACATGATGCAATTGGCTATTTAAATATTTAAATAATAGCAAGGGGCAGAAAGAATGTGTGCATTAAGTATTAAAATGATTAGTTAAAACGTTTCACGAAGAAGTTTATTTCATTTAACGACATCAATTTATTTCGCAAGCTGATCAATATCAATATTACGTTCAAATAACATAAAACTCAATTAGCTTTCTTAAACTAGCCTAAATGAATAGTACTACATAATAAAAATGATTTCTACATATTGTTTATTGATCCCACAAAGTTCAACCGGTTTTATAAATACCTTAGAGATAATTTTTTTTTAATTAACAAAAATTCAAAAAAAAAATGTTACACATACGCCACCGTGTCCGTAAAATTAATATTTAATAACTATAACTACAAACTACTCCTTTTTTTCGACGTTATCAAAATGGTGATGAAATTTGCCTTTACGAAGTGAAAGATACTAAACATTTCATTATTTGATATTCACTGGCCATTAGGGTGGGTCAAAAAAATCGAATGTATTTTTTTTTTGAAGTGAACACTTCTTTAGTATCGTAATGATTTGAAACAAGATGAAACGAAAACGCGACACGACTTCAACTTGTTATAACTTTTTGTTTTAATAGATAGATGATGAAATTTGTACTGTAGATAGGTAGGTAATTAAATAAATTATAATTGTACAAAATTTCAATTAATTTCATATTCAAAATTCGGAAATGTTCTTTTCCAACACACGTTATATCTTTTGATCTAGTGCACATACAAATTTGTTTAATTTTAATACGCATGCTGATAACATAACCTTTTATTTGATATATCACACATAACGGTACATGCTCTACAAGTTACAAAATCTTAAATTGAAAAAAATTTAAACATACCTCAAAACACCTGTGGAGATCTGTTGGCGATGACCAGCTACCAGTGTAGGAAGTACCGTAATCTCAGTCTGGAAATTCGACATGGTTGACTTTAAAAAATTCTAACTTCTCTTGTAGACGTCTTTGAAATGAGATTTATACATCATTATACAAGGTGAAACAATAAGCTTTCACATGGTATAAAAGTTTTTAAAGGTTTTAAAGTTTTTGAAGTTTTTAAAGTTTTTAAAGAAAGAATAATTTACGTAAACTGTCATCTAAAAATGTATTTTTTTTATTATTATTTGATTTGATTTTGACGCGATTTTACAATATTTAACATTAAAGGAAAAAATTGATAGCGAATAATTAAAAAAATCAGATCAGATCAAAAATCAAATCAGTCAAATTTCATTGTGAGATTGAATGAGAAAAATATTTTCTCAACTTGAGTAACGACTATGAATTCCGTCCTTAATATTAATATGCGAAGATCTTCCGCTTCTCATTTTTCCAATTTTACATCAATCTCCAAAAAAAAAAAAACATTTTCTTATACATGTTTTAGGAAATTTCTGTATTGTATGTTTGTATAAAATTGAACACTCTACAAAAAAGGCTTTTATACAATTTTTTCGTTTATGGAATCTTTAAAAATTAAATTTTTTTGTTTCTTAATTTTGTAACAAATTGAAGAAATATAGTAATCAAATGGGCAAGACATATTCTTGTAGGAAAAAGATTGGTTGGTTGTAAGGAACTACTACTTTTTCCGAACAATTTAATAGGTGGAAAATTGAAATTTTCAATAATGTACAAAAATTGTAACGAATTCAGCTTTGACACTTTTTACAATGTGCGATAGAAACTGAAGTATCGAAAACGAAGGATGTACATACGGCCATAACACTATTATCAACTGTAATTAAAAATAAAATGCACGACTGGGTCGCACGAACTTGCTCTTAGAGTTAAAGTTGCTTAAATTTTTAAGACTTTTTATATAGAAATTTGGAAAATGTAGGTACCTACTATATAGGTAAAAAAAAAAAAAAAAAATAGTTTTTTAAGAAAATAAAATAAAATCTGAAATCAAATTGCCCTCCAAAACAAGTATGAAATTTTGATTGATATATTAACATGCATTTTTAGAAAAAAAATTTTCAAAATCGTTAGAGCCGTTTTTTAAAAATCTAATTTTTTATAAATAATTTTTTGGAAAAAAAGTTTTAAAATAATATTGGTATGCCATTTTGTAAAAATCACTAATCAACATCTAAAAAAAAAATTTCAAAAAAATTCAATGTCCCGTTTTCGAAAATTTGATTTTTGAAAAAATAATTTTCAACATTTTTTTAAAAATCCAAAAATTATTTTTTTTGAAATTTATAAATTTAAAAATTATATAAATGCTTCTTCACAAAAAGTTTCGTTGAAATCGAATAAGCTCTTTCAGAGATAATCGGATTTGAAAAAACGGTTCTATGGCAGGTACCGTTAATAATGATTTTCAAAAAAAAATTTTTTTATTGAAAGATAGACCTTGTCTTAAAACTAACATTTGAATTTTTTAAACAAAATCTTTGGAGCCGTTTTTGAGAAATTTCAATTTTACTAAAATCGGTATATGACAAGTACCGTTATTTTTGGTCCAAAAAAATTAATTCCAAAAACCCCTCTGGAGAGGCGCCAAATAATGCTACATACCAAGTTTGACATCAATCGGTTCATCCGTTTAAGCTGTAGCTTCGTTTACAGACAGACAGACTGACAGACTGACAGACTGACAGACGGACAGACGGACAGACATACGGACTTCCGGGACCCACTTTTTTGGCATTCTCTACCATCGTAATGTCATGGAAAAATGCTATCTCAACTTTTTTTTTTGTACGAATGCATAACTTGATATATAGTACCTATATCGCAAGTAAAAAACTCAAAATTACTCGAATTGAAGCATAGTCTGAGGCATAGAGTTTAGCTTTACTGCACTGGAATAAGCTTCAACCTATATGATTTTTGTTATCTCGTATCGAATTGTCAAAAAGTAATAAACAAAAGATGGACGTTTAAAGAGTAAAAAAAGTCGTCCTCAATTCAATAATTCGACCCCCAACACAGGATTTTGGGTATTGGTTAAAAGTAGGTACAGGTGTATGTTTCTTATGATCACTCAAGACTGAACTTCCTAGTGTAGCTTAAATTCCTTTTATCCGTTTCTTGGTTGGAGCCCAAAAATTAAGCCGGAAAAACTTGCTGTTGCTCAAGTTGCAAGATTATGCTCTGCAATAGAGCACTCAGCTCACGACTCAGTTTAACCTTATAGCTAGCTCAGTAATCTCAATTTAAAATCTTGAAGTCAACCTCTTGATATCAAAGAATATCCATGAAATTGTGGTGCATTCAAGCTATACGCTGTAAGTAAAAGCTCCCTTTATACCTTTCATTTAATACTCATCAATGTTTCAGTTATTGATTAATGACTTAGTGTCTCCTAAAAGATTGTCATATGCAATGTAATTTGAGGACATATCTTATAGCCAACGTGCATTTAAGACACTTCAAACGTAAACGCTACCTTATATGCCAAAATCCGTCAAGTAGTTAAAAAGTTGTGAGGTAACATACATACCCACATTTTTAATACTAATCAACCATTCTTTTTTAGTTCGCCGTATTTAGGTAAAAGTTTTTAATAATAAAAATGTTGTTAATTTAGTAAATGAAAAGGAACGTTACCAATGGTCATAAAAATCCATTTCTTTAATAAAAGGGAGTGTTGGAGCGTATCTTTTAAATCCTGTCTTTTTGTAAGTTTTAGAAACAAGGGTTTAAATACTTTGAGTTTTCCTGGTGCCTTCTCGGAATAGCTTTGGACGTGATAACGTCTTATAAATCGATGAACCATGGCAGCCACCACAAAAAAGTGACGCCATTTTCTCCCGTTCCACTCTCGCACTTTCGCAGTGCGGCAAAAAATTTCAATTCAAAATTAAAAATAAACTATTATAGATATAATACGGATTTTTTTCCAACACTCTGCGTTTCGAAATATGAATTTTTGAAAAATACCTACTTTTTTAGGGGTATTTTTGGGTAGTTTTTGATTATTAGCTTTTTTTTGGAGCGCTCACAAAATCTCAAGTTATATGAAATATGTAGGGCTGATAAATGTGCATACATGTGCAAAAAATTGGTATCGTTAATACGGAGAAAAATAAGTTTTTTAAAAACAGGTTTTTTGGCCGTTTTTAACCGATTTTCATCGTTTTTTATTTTTACCTTTTTTTCTTTAATAGATAGAGGAATATTATATATGGAGTAATGATAGACCATGACTACGACTATATGTGTGCAAAATTTCAATCATTTTTGTAAACATAATTTTTAGATAACGGTAAAATGAAATTTTAAAATTCAACAGGTTATAACTTTTTACCAAGAGCAGATATAAATTTGATTAAATATTTATGCGCAAGAATTCTTTCTTAGAAATGAGAATACTCTTGTAAAAGCCTTCGATTTCAATCCCAAAAAACAATATTGTCTGGGTACATTAGCAGAAATTCGTCAAGGTCCTTAAACACAATGCCCAACAAGATTTTTTTATGTGTAGAGATCATCGAAAAAATAAAAATCAATAATTGGTCTATTAACTACAATTCATGGTTGAAAGTTAAGAAAGCAAACATTAAATGTTCTTCTACTTTTCGAAATGACGCCCTCTTACAGTAACGCCTTAACACAATAAACACAAACCTCTCTCCATTCTAACCAAACCTGTGTAAACCAACCTCTTTGTGATATGTTTCTACTCGATGCTCTACTTCTACTTAACCTATACTCCCCTCAGAATTATATCGTTTCGACAATATTTCATCTAATTCTTTGCCTCTTTTTATTTATTTTCCAAACAATTTCCTCGAAACAAATCTTCTCACTTTGGTTTGGTTGTTATTTGGATCTATCTCTTCATACTTTTTCTTGCTTCTGGTTGTTGGTTCTGTTTTTGTGGAAATGATGATGATGGTGATGGTGATGGGTTTTTTTTTTTTTTTTTTTTTTGGTATAAATAAAATGTGTTTCGGCTAATAACATTCATCCATCGACATCGAGAAACATCAACACAATATCTAAAGAAGAAAAACCGAGAACTTGTTGTATATATCTATATTTATTTCAGTCTACCAGTCTTATTCTATACAAAATGAATTGGAAGAAGAATCTTTCAATTTATTTATTGACAAGCTTTTTCAAAACGTCCAATTTAGAGAGAGAGATATTATATGTATCTTCCACATACAGCTTTGAAAATTTATTAATTTTTGAAAATAAAACTAGGAAAAGGTAAAATTTTGACCAAAAAAATTTATATACGTGTTTGTGGTTAAGGGGTAATTGAAATTTTGTCCCCATCTATAACCATTATATGTTTATTCCGAACAGAAATATAGTTGAACTATTCTGAAAAAGGTAGTAAAACCATATTATTTGAACCATATATGAACCAACGCATCCAACCGAATAAGAATTAAATTTGTTTAGCTTGGGCCCGCGGCATTGATGTCAATACATGAGAATTAAATTATCCCGCTTAATGTATAGAAAACTATGTACCTTCTCTTATATATATATTTATGTTGCCGCCCGCCGCACTACCGCACCCAAACACGGCCACCCATCAGCAGAGTTGCCCTGAACCGCCACAGATAAACAGCAACTAGCAACCAGCAGCAGCAGCAGCAGCATCAGCAACATCCACAATCCACATACGTTAGTGTTTATGGAGCTAGAGAACTATACTAGCTTTTATGAGAAGAGGGTAATTCTTATGTACAATGTACACCATAGTTTGATCCCCATGGAGAGAGAGGAGGATGACTTTTGTAGCCCCTACGGCCAGAAATCCAGTTTACCACCAGCATCATTGGCATCGCATAGAGACGCAGAGCGCATAGATATAATATAGCCAGGGCTTCAAATTGCTGCTGCTGCTGCTGCTGACTAAGGGGTGGTGATGGTATGGCAAAACGGGGAGGGGTGAGGGGGGGTGGCGGTAAAGATATGTTGTGTCTGCTTTTCTATTTCCCGGGCTCCAGGATGGCATCTCTATAGCACCATCATCATCAACACCATATATAACCACTTCCCCAGGAATCCCCCTTAACCCCCCCCCCTTTTATCGTTGTTTTTGATTTGGTAAGGTGCGGTGGTAGAACGGCGGGTGTGTGTATATTTTATGCTGTGGTGCGGCAGTAATTTAAAAAAATAAAAACAAAAAATATACAAAAAAAAAAGCACCATCGAAAACATTTGCCATGTTCATACACAATAGTGGCGCTTTCCGCTCTACGTGTTGATTGCATCCCAACACAGTGTTTATATTTGTTAATTTAACGTGAAGGGAAGTATATAATAAATTATGGTTTAGAAAAAGAAAAAAAAAATTATAACAACAACTCAAAATATCGCCATCAACATCAACAGGCGTGAGTCTGAAGTGTTATTCGGTTGTTTTTGTTGTTGTTGTTGTTTTTTTTTATGATGCGTTGCGTTACGACTATACGAGGTACCTACAATAAAGCGTTGTTAATCATATTAACGCAAAAGAGAAGCTGCTGTTTTCTATATGGTTATATTGAAAAGAGGGAGGGAGTAAAATCAGTCACAGATCGGGTTACAAAAACAAAACCGCAAAAGCCGATACCGACACACATGCCACTCGACACGACACGATGAGAGTAATATCGGATCACGGTTCATGGATCAACCTTAAACCTTTTTGTAATAAATGTGTGTTGAAGTTGATGTGTTGTTGGATGGTTGTGTTGTGTGGAATATTAGTACAAGACACAACCAAGTTACTCTCTGGGTGCCGACTTTTCTGTATAAATCGAGATGTCACTCATTCAAAGTGCTTCAACCACACAGAGAAAAATAGACCACATAAAATAGAACAAAAACAATAAGATTTCTCTATGGTTTTCATCCAAGAAGGAAACCTTATTAAAACAATCGGGTTTTCCTTATTGTTTTAAAATCTGCAAAAAAATAAAAAAAAAGATGACCAGGCTGGGAATCGAACTGGAGACTTCAAATCATTAGTCGCCCACCTTACCACCTGAACCAACCTGCCATGAAAATATTGATCGCGATTTTTGTTCTAGTGCTAAGTTGCAAAAAAAAATCAACTTTTCAGTCAAATTTTAATAAGATTTTCTCTATAAAAATAATAAGAAATCTCCTTAAAAAAACCTTATTAATCGTTGATTTTAATAAGATTTCCTTATGAAATGTATGGAAGGTAAAACAATATGGCAATCTGTTAGTTTTTAGCGGGTCATATTTTTCTCTGTGCAGAGTTACATATATAGAAATCGTATATAATTAATTTTCGTTTTCATAATGTTTTAGTATTCTTCCTGCTGCTGAATTTGAATTAGAGGATTGTTGGCTTTTTGTTTTTTTTTTTTTTTTTCTGTCGACTTGGGAAATGGAAAAACAATGATGTCGGTAGTGGATGTTGAAAAAATCACTTTTATGACGTATGATTTACTATGCTAATTCAATGAAGTTAAGTGTGTTGATAAATCTAACCTTAAATATGGTTATTTTATTACCAAATTAAAGATTCCTTATGTGGTTTTTTTGAAATTGAATTTTCATTGCTGCACAACAAGTTCAAATTACCTATCGTCGGTCTCATAAGGAAACCTCGTAACTCCCAAAATCAAAATTTTACAGGAGAGACGAAAGACTAAACAAACAAGAAGAAACGCGCTGTGCAAAATTAGAATTTAAGTCTATTTAGAGTTTTCGGAATGACCACAAATTTTCTGGGTTGCTCCGCTGACATATTTTCTAAAGGATGGCATTCAAAAGTCATTTTTGAAAAAAAAATGGAGTTACGAGGTTTCCTTATGAGACCGACGAACACTGGGGCAAAAAGACCCAAAAGCTGGAATTAATTCAAAAAGCTAAATTAAGAGTATCTTTATTTTTTGTATGTTATCTTATAGAGCAACTAGCTGACCCGGCGGACTTCGTTCCGCCATTTCTTGTATTTATTTCTATTTTCGACTTTGTAATTTGTCATAATTCCCAATACAAAAAGGAAATCAAAACTTGAAAAGTTCGTCCAATTAAATTAAAAATATTCACTTTAAAAATTTTAAAAAAAGTGGCCTATGTTAAAAACGTTTTTTAAGTTTTTTAATTTACCATTGTGAAGCTTGTAGTGAATGTAGCGTTATGTGTGATATATCAAATGAAAGGTAATATTATCAGGATGCTCATTAAAGATAAATCGAATTTTGGTAAGCTCCAGATCAAAAGATGTAACGTGTTGAAAAATAGAGTTTTATTTTACCGATATTTCAAATTTGTCATTACAAAATTAATTGAAACTTTGTACAAATATAGTCTTGCCTATTATCTATCTACACTGTAAATTTCATTCATTTATCTATTGAAGAAAAAAAGATAATAATAAAAAACTGTTAAAAACGGCCAAGAAACTTGGGACAAAAAAAAATTGTTTTTCCCGTTATTCGGTCAAAAATCGATTTAAAAATTCAAAAGTTTGTACATGCATGCGCATGATTAAAACCTATATTTCCTATAAATTTAAGATTTTTTGCATACTTTTAAAAATTCCAAAAAAATAAAAGACTACTCAAAAATGTCCCTAAAAATTAGGTTATTTTTCAAAAATTTGTATTGCAAAATACAGGGCCTATGAAAAAAATCCGTTTTAGACTCCTAATTTTTTTTTTAAATATCTTTCTTATGGTGTAACTCAAATTTCTGTGCAAAATTTTGCGTACCTCTAATTAGTCTTTTGTCGAAGGTCTATGACTGCAAAAAAACCCTCACAACTTGGTTTTGAAATTTTTTTGACCTTTTTTAACTATTGAATAAATTTGTCTATCTTTTTAAAAAAAAGTCAACTCTTTACGACTAACCGTTTAGAAAATAGCCTCTTTTTTCAATGTCGTGTCACCCCTATCTACCCTATAAAATCTTGAATTTTTTTTGCCTTAAACCTTCTCCTCTTATGCCTCTTTGATTTCAAAAAAAAATTAAGAAAATGAGTCAGTCTGTGTGGCCGGTTAGCGAACGTACACAAAACCAAACTTTAATATAATAGATATCCATTCTTTTAAAAAGTGCTTTTAATTTTTTTATAGATCCTTCCGTTTCTTCACAAGATTGCGGATATATAAAATAAATGTGTTTGGGGTCGGTTAAACCGAATCCGAAGTCCATTTTACCGCATCACCTCAAGCTTACGAGATAACCTGGGGGTGCGACTAATGTTAAATAAATGTTTTTTTTTTTCGGGTCGCTGAAAATGAATCTGCAGTCCATTTCACCTCATCACGTCAGGTTTTTAAAATAACCTCAAAAAAAGAAGTTCTTTTGAGGATGTCTGTGAACACTTTTTGAGATTAACTAGAAAACCTGAAATGATCGAGTAAAACGGACTTTGGATCCTGTTACAACGAGCAAAACAAAATATTATCCCCTAAGCTAACATTTTTGATGAAGATAGTGCTGATGATATTTTCGATTAACTTAAAGTCATATATTCACTGTTTTCATAAAAAAAAATTTTTTTTTTAAATGTTTTTAAAAATATGTATTGCATTAAAGAGTATAGGTAAAAAGTAGTTATGTGAATACAAAAAAATATATTCTTACGCCTTTTTAGCCTTTTCATATACTTTCATGCTGATAAATAGGAGAAATTGTTCATCAATTCAGAAATGAGGAGCTATAAAGTGGGCGTTTTTGGGGAGCTATAAAGTGGGCGTTTTTTGGGGCGTGGCAATAATTTGACTTGACATCACTTTGCAAGAGTCTCATAGGCCTACATGTAAAATTTCAGGTTCCTAACTGTACCGGCTGATTTGATGCCATGAATTCAATCGTCTTGCCCCAGTGTGCGACGATATTTGATATTTGGCAACATGAAGTTCTTGATTAATAAGGATTTCTGTATCTTCTTGTTTCGAAGAAAAACAGTCTATCCTGAGATAAATTAAATTTTATTTTTTGTTATATACTTCCCCGAATTCCATTTACTTGAGTTAGAATAGTAGTACCTATGTATTTGATACAGTTATTGGTATGGTACAATTTCATATAGGAATGGAAAACTGTAGGTGTACCTATATAGTGTTAGTGTTCCAGGTTATATTTTTTGTAGATTTCTGTGAAGAAATAAATTGTTTTTGATTGCTTAGTAGAAATAATTGATTTTAACGAGTAGTCAATTAAAATCTTCTAAGAAAAGTCTAAGTAGGTTAGGCATTAATGTTACAAATTAGAAGTTTTCGACTAACAAAATAATTGAACGGATGTAAAGTTCGGGGCTATATTAAGGTGTCATAACATTCCAGTGAGATACTGATACCTCAGGTATCAGGAATTTTATTTATAAGAATATTTAAGAAGCAAAATCTAAGTATACGATTTTTTTTTTTTTTGGTTAAGTTATATAGTTAGTGGATTTATTATTTTCGTTATTTTTTTTGGATTTAATAGGCCTCTACTTCTATTAGTTTACTAGCGATTTTCAATGGAACGCACTTTCGACAAATTCAATACAAATCGTATCTACTCGGGCATGAGTAGATGATAATACTAGATTAACCAAAACATCTACTATTACTAGACTACAACCTCCAATGTAACAGGGCTAAAAACTTGTTACCGTTTAGGTATACCCTAAAAACATACACAAGATATTGTATTATCATCTTAAAAATTACGTCATTTTTTGTTTATGTTTTGAATACAATTTGATTTTAATTTAATTTTCTTGCATAATCTTTGACAAACAACAACATTTTGAAGGTGCTTCCACCAAGCGTTTATGGCTAGAGTTACAGCACTGTTTCAGCACTTACTAAGACAAAGTTAATGATATTTAGGTGCCAGAAAATTAGTTTTTTATATATCGTATGTGTTTTGTGTCATTTAGATTAATTTATAATAACAAATTTTCATATAAAAACGAAGACTTTTTTATATTTTCCAGTAATTTGAACAATCCAATAACTTGAACAGGGATGGTTTCGTATGTTTCCAAATTAGCGAGATGCCACTGTATTTTGATAATTGGCATTTTAATGTTTTTGTACTCAAAATAAGGTTTTTGAAACAAAACAATAATTTAAAACTGTTTAAAAGAAAAAGAAATATTTTTAAAAAAATTGTTTTGTATTGAAAAAGACTTAAATCCAAAGCTTTTTAACCGTGTCGTATGTCGTATGAATACTTGATTTAAGAAACCTCAAAGAAGAACTAAAGAAAGTGATCTTTTGTGTGTCGTCGTCGTCGCACCGAATTTACTTGAGTTGATTTAACAATTTCCAAATTAGTTGTTCAAAAAATATGGTAGCTCAAAAATTTGAAAAATACTCTTTTTTTCAATTTTCCATTCGGTTTAATTTGTATCTTTTGAATACAGTTGAATCGTTTATTTCAGAAACAGCATAAGTCCATGAGCACTAACTTTTCACTAGCAACAAAAAACTGTTTTTTATGTTAAAACTCCACAACACTTCAAATTTAGAGTATGCCGAGTTAATCTAGCTAAAGACGCATTTAAAAACCTTAAAAATATTAACTTTTTTTCAAGTCTTAGGGGGTTTTAAGCCTTTAAAGTCGCTGGACTTATGTCGTTTCTGCTCGAAACGAAATTTTTTGGTAAAACTTTTGTTTTTATTTAGCTATAGCTTTTGAACCCAACTTTCGATTTTAATAAATAAAATAGTAGTAGATAGAGTAAATCTTTACCTTTTTATAAATGTATAACTTAAAGGCTTGCGTGTCATGATGTTTGCCAAAATAATTTAAAATGTCATATAATTCAAGAGTTAAAAATGCTGCCACCGCGAGAAATCTGGCTATAACTTTTGAACCCTGAGTTAAATTTTTATGAATTTAATAGATATAGATAGATGTATAATAAAAGGGGGTGCGTGTCAAGATTGCTGCCAAAATAATTTAAAACTGGTAAAAGATCATGTATTTAACAGTAAAAAATGTTGTCACCAGGTGAAATCTTTCCATACATTTTAAACCCTTTTTTTACAGTTTTCGTATTTTGGGGGGTCTGACATACTTTATTTTTTTTTCCATTTTCCAAAAAAAAAAAATTTTGGAAAAATGGACTTATGCTGTTTCTGAAATAAACGATTCAGTTATTTTAGTACTCAACGCGATACTTTTAATAAAAATCGATTTAGAATGAACTTAGAAAAAAAATTTAAGTGATTTCAGCCATACGCCAAAGAGCAAACATTTCATGAAACCCTACCACCCAATTGGATGTCAAACAAAATTTATCTCCGTGTTTTTTACACATATCCTAGAATTTTTTTCTGAGTCAATTCCAAAGTGATTTTCTTATAAATTAACCCTCTGTCGGCACACGGGTGCGAATTTGGCAGGACAAAAATAAAAAAATTACGATTTTTCAAAAAAGTGGTCACAAAAAAGTCTCTTTATAATAGTGAAAATATTTTTTTTCGGAATTGTGAATACAATATTCGAATTCCTCGGAATATTCTACATCAATTTCATACTTGATTCTCTATAAAATATTTTGACCGAAAAAAAGTTCTAGCGACATGAAAAAGTATAAAACAAATTCACACCCGTGTGCCTATCACGTAACAATAAAGAGGTGTGCCTACAGAGGGTTAAGAATAACATGTTCAAGTGCAAGTATTGGTATGTCTAGATGTCAAAGTGAAGAAAAAAAGTTAGAATCAAAATTATTTTTAAAATTCTTGAGCTAAGAAGTCTCAGTTTTTTTTTTTTACCAAAACAACATACGAATTTTTTATATTATTGAAAACATTCTGAATGTCTTTTCTCAAAAAAGGCAGAAACACTAAAGTCAGTTGATAATTGACGACGCTGGTCGAAAACGAAAAAAAAATTAAACGTTTTTGCCACTAATTCCAAATTTGGGGCTATACTATAATATTGAAATATGCTTTTTTAAGCTCTATAAAACGTACTAGGTTAAAATAAAAGTATTGTTTTAAATGTTGATTTTATTGCAGACAGTTTTATTTCCATTTTAGAATTTTTGTTTGAATTTTTCCTGATAACTTTGCTAGTATATAGAGACTTTTTGAACAACAAGACAACGTAAAATTGGATGGCTTACGTCCAAAGTTTTCTAGTCGAAATATTTTCATATCTAAATTGGCAACACTTTTTGTTTGTGTTTTTTTACACAAGGGTTTCTTTTCCCCGCCCAGACTTTAAACTAGCTCACTGCAAAACTCAATCGCTGAATTTATTCTTTGACAATTTCTAACATTTGCCCTCCTCAAAAGACTTCTAAGAACGCTTATTCTTTATACAAAACGACAATCAGTAGGTACTTGTAAAGTAAGTAATAAATTTAATTTTTTAACAGAAAAATGTAAATGATTTACCTATTACTCCAGTCAAAGCGTCGGAAAAAAGGGCCTCACCTTGCGATGAGAGGCACTGTCTGTTTTTATTTCATGGATCGATAGGGGTATATTTAAAAGGCTTAAACCCAATTTCTCACCACCTGATCATTCTTTTTAGCGGAGTTATTCACAAAAATGCATTTTTTGGGATATTTTACTTCTAAGCTAATATCTTTGCTCCAGATTATCGTAGACCAAAAAATAAACATACATTCTCTTCCTTATAATATTTTCTATCGTTGTATGTAATTTCATTGTATTTGAGTGAGTAAATATAAAATGGCAACCATTTAAAGTCAAATTCTTGTTGTTAAAAAACACATTTTTGTCATTATTTCGAAAAAAACTTATATCATGATTGACATTTTTCCAACCTATTTTGTAACCCTGTTCATGTCCTGCATTTTACAGAAAAAATCAGCTCTTTATCACCAAAGATGGCCGAGCTATTGATAAATGAACGCATGCAAAACCGGTGCGAAAACACCCAAAAATATCGTTTTTTGGGAATAACTCGACTTCAGAATGTCCTATGGCAAAAAATAAAGCAATGAATTGTTCGTTACAACATTTTCTATCAATTTAGTGCACAATCTTTTTGTTGAAACAAATAAAAAATAAGTAATATTAAGTCAAAGTCGTTTTTTTGTTTAGCAAACTCTCGCCTTATTATTTTGCAAACGGTGCGAGTATTGGCTAAGAAAATAAAATATTATTGTAGTCCTTTAAATTATCTACAATTTAAAAAAAAAATTAGCTCTCTATGACCCACACGAGCCGAGTAATTAATTTTTTAAAAAAGGTCCAAATGACCAACGAAAAAACATAAGACAAATTCTCTTATAACAAGAAACAATGAAAACAACCCCTCTCACTGAGAACTAGTATTCGAATCATAAACAAGGGAAATTTTTTTGAATTTTCGTACGGATTAATGCTTTCTTAAAATTATAATAGCTCGGCTCCCGTGGGTCGTAGAAAGCTAATTTTTTTTTTAAATTGTAGATAATTTAAAGGACTACAATAATATTTTATTTTCTTAGCCAATACTCTCACCGTTTGCAAAATAATAAGGCAAGAGTTTGCTAAACAAAAAAACGACTTTGACTTAATATTACTTATTTTTTATTTGTTTCAACAAAAAGATTGTGCACTAAATTGATAGAAAATGTTGTAACGAACAATTCATTGCTTTATTTTTTGCCATAGGACATTCTGAAGTCGAGTTATTCCCAAAAAACGATATTTTTGGGTGTTTTCGCACCGGTTTTGCATGCGTTCATTTATCAATAGCTCGGCCATCTTTGGTGATAAAGAGCTGATTTTTTCTGTAAAATGCAGGACATGAACAGGGTTACAAAATAGGTTGGAAAAATGTCAATCATGATATAAGTTTTTTTCGAAATAATGACAAAAATGTGTTTTTTAACAACAAGAATTTGACTTTAAATGGTTGCCATTTTATATTTACTCACTCAAATACAATGAAATTACATACAACGATAGAAAATATTATAAGGAAGAGAATGTATGTTTATTTTTTGGTCTACGATAATCTGGAGCAAAGATATTAGCTTAGAAGTAAAATATCCCAAAAAATGCAGTTTTGTGAATAACTCCGCTAAAAAGAATGATCAGGTGGTGAGAAATTGGGTTTAAGCCTTTTAAATATACCCCTATCGATCCATGAAATAAAAACAGACAGTGCCTCTCATCGCAAGGTCAAATGACGCTTTGACTGGAGTATATTTATTTGATAAGAAATGAAAAATTTAGTTCTGGGAATCACATTTCAACTTACACTGAATAGTGCAGTCCAATAAAATAGTAATTTCGTAGAGAAGAACGGGGCAGATAGAACATAAAGGGCAAACGAAATTTCCTTTTAAAAATTAAAATAAAAATTAATATAGAGAACTTATCTGCCATTTCATTCTTAAGTATTTTATCTTAAACCCATTTATGTTTTTAATGAAAAGCCTTACAAGTTTTACACATGTTTCATTCTTAACCTCATTTGAAGTAAATCCATCATAATCTTAGCTAATTATATCCTTTACCGCTAGAATTGTTCTTCGACAGCCCTGATTGCACTTAACAATAGGTACTTTGAATTCTATATGTAGATCCCCTTCTAAAGTATGTATGTCTATAAACTAAAAACAGCCAATCCCAATATAAATGACGAGATGAAAGTACTTTCCTTTGCATTCTCAATCATTTAAGTCCATTAATCAATTTAATTTTATTGTGTGAATACAACGAGTAGAGAGAGACTCTGCGATATTGTACAAATAAAAGCGAGGGACAACAAACCGAAACCAACCAGAGACACAGATAGAGTCTATATCTGACATCTGATATACGTTTGTTGGTTTATATCCCCAGAAGAGATTCATGTCTGTCTGTTTGTATGTTGGTTTGGTGTGATGTATATGATTGGATCTTTTATGTGTATTTTAAAGCCGCCACATTTAATTTCGGGTAACGCAATTATCCATCACACTTTCTCTCTATAAAATCCCTAAATATTATATCTCTCTACCAGAAACAATTTCAAGATTCAAGACCAAAAGCCGAGATAAACGTGGAGCTCCTTCTTCTTCTTCTTTTTATTTTTTGTTTTGTTTGTGTTTTATATAATTTTTTTTTTTCTTTTATTTCAAATAAAAAGGATTAAAAACTTGAAGGAAAATTGCTGCTGAGTGCTGAGCGAGAAATCTTTTCAAGTAGACGTATCTATGGATATCTATCTTCATTAAATACGCCGCTTAACCCTCTCACTGTTTGTATACACATAGAAGATACATTTATAACTGAAGCTGGAATTCTATCTATCTACCTCCTTATCTAACTGCTCTGGCTGGTACTGGTGCCGGTAGGTAGGTCCATTCATTCACTATGGTTCATTCATTCATTTGATGCTCAGTCATCAAATCTATTCCGCACATCTTTTCTATCCAATCCACCCATTTAAGAGTCAAAGTCGAGTCGAGTCGGTCGGACGGATGGTCGTGTTGTGTGTTTGTAGAATGTCTATGAAATTGTATCTTGTGTGTCTCCTTTTCTGTGATTCGTATGATGATGGTGGTACATACACTTGCAATTACTTGGAAATAGGCTGTCCAGATTACCGCAAATGAGAAAATAGTGTCTTTAAAATCACGTTTTCATGTGTGGTTTAAGTTAACGATATTCAGCGAAATGCAACGAAACTTTGCGAAACTCAGCAAAAAACTTAGAAAAACACCTTTTGATCTCCGTAGCCCAGAGAAAATACTTTTCTTCCAAAGACACTTTTTAACATCTTCTGACGCTAAGTGAAACCTAGTAAAACTCAGCGAAACTTTGTAAAACTCAGATTGATGCGTGTTTGGACCGCAGACACATTTATTAAACTATTTTTCATCCAAAAAACACCTATTTTAATTCATCTGAGGCAAAATGGAACTTAGCGAAACTCAGCGAAATTTTGTAAAATCTAGATTGATGAGTGTTTTGAGCCCAGAAATATTTAGGGAACGATTTTTCTTCCAAGAAATCACTTTTTAATTTCCATAAGACAAACTGAAACTTAGCGAAACACAACATTACTCAGCTTTTATCTTAAAACAAAGCTTGGTAAAATTCAAAGAAACTCTGAGAAACATAAACGTTTTGAAAAGGGACAAGCCTATAACATTTTTTTTGTCAAAAAAATCATTTTCAGATCTCTTGCAAGGTGAGACTTATAGAAACTTAGCGAAACTCATCTAAGCTGAAAAAAGAACTTAACTGAGCGAAACTCATTATAAAGCCTGTTAAATTAAAAACACCGCTGAAAAAGTATTTTAATACAAAAAACCCATTTGCGAAAAGCAGTGATGAAGCTCAACTTTACTCAGTATAACTATGTTTATTCAGTAAAACTAAACTCAGCGAAACTTATTAAAAAATCGTATGAGCTTCGTTCTAGAAAATGTACTGCTTAAAAAATGTGTTTTCTTTCAAAATAGACGCCGAACTCTGTATTATTCAACGAAACTCAGCGAAACTAATAGAAGCTCAGAAGCGTGTTTTGATTAATATATATGGGATACTTTCTTTTCTTACATAAGTCACTCTTTTAGTTCCTGGATACAAAGCGAAACTCAGAGATAATAGCTGGAACATTTTTTTTACCCAAAAATTCGTTTTCGTACATCTTCGGACGCAAAGTAAGACTATGAGAAACTCAGCGAAACTTAGTATGGTATTTGTTTACAGAAACACACCGTAAAAAAACTAATTTTATCAAAGAAATCCGTTTTAACCTCTTGTGATATAGATCAGAATTTACCGAAATTTAGCGAAATTCAAAGAAACATGACAACACATAATCGTTTCATATTTAATATTAAAAATATTTAAAATTTTCGTAAAAAGTCGCCTTTTTATCTGTTTTGCGGCAGAGCAAAACTTAGAGAAACTCAGCGAAAACAACAAAAAAAACCTTTAGGTATGATGTCCGTTTTGAAACGATTATAAACTGGAAAAATGTTTTTATCTCAAAAAAATACTTTTTACCTTTTATCTTAGCTAAAGTCAGCTAAATTTTGATGAATTTTAGCGAAGCTTTATTTGATTTCCTTGATCAGAGACATAGTTAGAAAACAAGGTTAATGTTTTACATCTGTGTGTGCCAAAATGAAACTCAGCGAAATTGAAAGCAATTTAGCACAACTCAGCGCAATTCAGCGAAACTTTAATGTAAAAATCCAGACTTTTTCTGTGAACTCAAGTGACAAACAAATACCTTACTATGTCATTAAGAATATTCAACATCTGGTCACCCCATTAGGAAAGTTGTGTATAGAGTAGAAAAACACTCTATGAAAAGGGCTGTAAAACTGACTAAAAGGTACTATAAGACTCATTGACTGCCTGGCTCGGGTAAATGGATAGCTGCACACAGCTAATAAAGAAACGCACACACAAAAAACCCACGCACAAGCACGGCATCAGGCATTCTCACACACATATACTATCGCGCATAAAACATGTTAAAATGTGAAAATGGAAAATTATCTAAATGTATTTACTTTGAAATTACGGCGTTTTGTCTAATGAATATTTTACATATAGCCCTCTGCTGATGCTGATTCTGCCGCCACTACCACCAACAATCTCGACTGTCGACGAACAAGCGACGCGACGTAGAAAAAGGCTTCAAATGATGTGCTCTCTCTGGCATAGTCATCTTGTGAAGTGAACAACTTTTAAGTACTTTAGGAATATAAAAAAAAAAAAAAAGATCCAACAAAAAAAAAAGGTTTGCCCCACTTATGACGATGCAAAAGGCAACATAATATAAACCTACCATTCGGCAGCCTTCCACATCCACACAGTCAGTATCTAGCGATTCATAGATAAAAAAAAAAAAGTATTGAAATAGATACTTTTAGGTACTTTAGAAAAGAGTAGTTGTGTATAATTACTCTTGAGAGAGGTGTAATGGAGACTCAATTGGCTGTTAAACGAGAATATAAATTATTTGTGCACAGAACTGAAATTGCCCTTGGGGATTTGGCTTTAATGTCACAGTCATCATATAGGCGTTTTCATTGGGGAGAGATGAAATTCATGTTTTATGTTGCCTTTGCTTGGGTCTCTCAAAATGAGATTAGAAAGAAACCCACTTTAGTTTAGAAAAGATAGAGAAGATATTAATGAATCCATTAAATTTGTTGATGAAACGTTTTCGTTTCGTTTTTCACAAGACCTTAGTCAGTAAGTCACTTGTTGATGTTTGGGGGTAGGTAGTCAGTTAGAAGGTCTAGAGATACTTGGAGGTCGTTTATCAGATTAGAAAAAAGGGAGGATTGGGTAGATTGTTTTATGGAATAATTGAACTGGCAAAGAGCACGAAGAGTATCTCTATCTTTTCTACTTTCTATCTCTTATTCCCTTCTCTCTTTTCTCAAGGACTTGTGTATTCATATTATCTTCTTCCTTCGTCGTTGTAGTCAACTTTTGAATATTTATAAATGATGAAAATGGCTTGAAATTCAATATTTACTTGAGGGCAATTAAATCATTTATAAGCATCTGATCCCATGGGGACCACAAGCTGAATTAGTTAAAATTTCTCTGTCAGGCCAAAAACAATTACTGAACCTCTTCTCTTTTCTAGTTTTTGTATCTGTGTGTGTTTTAGTATTTGATTTTGAGAGTGGGTAAAAGTGAAAATAATAATTTTTAGCCACCACCAAGGTATCAGTGAATGAAAAATGTTTTTTTTTTTTTTATTTCGGTGTCAGTTTTTGGCTCCTTTAAATCTTTGGCAATTTTGATGTTGCCCCCTTTTTCAACCAAACTTTATGTTCTTCTTCTTGTGATAACATTTTGTACGGAAATACTCTTGCTTCCGGATGAATAATAAAGAGCTATAACAAACTAAAGAAAGTCTCTCTACCTGTAGCCCAAAAACTTGGTTCTTTATGAAAGGTAAAAGTTCAAAAGTTTTTAGGAGGACTGTTGTGTATACTACCTTACAGTTTTCGAGAGTAGCTCTTAGTAATTATTATAAAGTGAAAACCTTGAAGTTATTTTTGTGCAAAAGAGGGAGGCAATGTCAAGAGTCAAGTAATAAATAAAAAAAAAAAAAATAAAAAGAACAATTCAGGTGACCTAAAAGGCACACGGGTTTTTAAATGAAAAAAATCGAAATGCTGGGATTTTCGTGGATCAAGGTTTTTAGTTTTCAAGTTTTTTGAGAGAATTTAGTCTTGAAGAATTAATAAGACTTAGTGAAAGAGTGCACTACTTTTCTTGTTGATAAAAGAAACCTTGAACAGAATTTCTATTGATGAACTTGATATTTTAAGAGTTAGAGTGAAATTCTGGGTTTTTTTTATGTTGTTTTCATTTTGTGATTCTTTAATTTTCTTAGAATTGAGGTCACTGAAAACGGTGTTAACTTGGGATGAAGTGTCTGATTTTGAAATGTTCATTATTGCTCTTAAGTACTTACCTCTGTTACTTTAAACTTTGAATGGTAACAGAGTAGCAGTTATTTGCGGGTTTTTTGTTAAAAGGCCTTGGTTAACACAGTTAAGTGTTAGCTTCTTAAAGTTATTACAATGATACAATTTAACATCGCATAAGCATCTATGCGTGACACAAAATGAACGGTTCAAAAGCTTCAAGCTTAAAAACAAGTCCTGAAAAGTCAATTTTAATTGTGACACACCGGATTGTAGATCTTATAAAGATATTTTAAAGGGTTTCGGGATCAGAGCTCGATCCAATAAAATAAATGATTCTAATTTTTATCGTAATCGGGGTTTTGTTTGATTTATATTTTGTAAAACGTCATTTAAAACATCATTGGTCGAAAAAATTTTGCACAGTTTCTACTGATACTAGTGACAGGGCCAAAGATCTATGCTAACTGCATTGTTCACAAATAAATTGGGACATTTTCAACTTTTTCTGCTTATAGCTTTTAACTTTTCTCTGTGCAACCGCTACTTTATAGGTCCTTCAGGTCTCGGAATTGGTGTTTTTTTTTTCAAAAATGATCCTAATTTAAAAAAAAAAACTAAAATTTCGAAATTTCGAAAAATTGTAGAATTTAAGTTCCACATTACACCTTATGTGACCGTTTACGCTGAGAATTAAATTATAAAATAAGATTTTGTGTTCAACTCACGTAAATGTTTAAGTTTCCTTTTATCAAATTGGAAACTTTCATTCCGCCAAAATTTTGAACAGAAATTATTTTGAACTTTTTTACGGAGCTTTAGCTTTATAAGAAAAATGTTTCTATATCAGAACCTAAATGCATTAATAACTCATTCCTAAAATAAATCTATCTAAAAATGTCTATAAAGGTTGATTTTAGGATAAATTTGAATCTTATCATTACCTATAATTATGAAAAAACTTTAAATAGGTAAACAAAAATGACGTTTTTTTTCAACTTTTTAGGAAAACCCCATTCTTTTTGTAGTGTAAAATGTGTTTTTTAATTTGTTTAGTATAACCCCAAATTAAAATTATATTGATTCAAAGTTACGTTAAAATATTTTAAAAAAATCGTAAGTCAATAAAGTTAACTTCAATTTAATCTAGCAAAAAAAAGGCGGTATTTTGTTGAATTTATTTTAATATAACACTGGTCTGCAAGGAAATCTTCCTTTAAATAAAACTATACTTTTCTAAAGGATTTTTGTATGCTGATTCCGAATCCAAAGTCAGAATTGACCTAGCACTCACGTTTTTAAAATATTATATTCTCGTTAGAAAATCTCAAAAACCCATTTTTTTTGTTGTTTTCGAAGAAATATTTTGGCATAATGTAATCTTTTTAATTGAAATTGATACGGTTTATGAAAGAACTTATTTTTTTCTTTCAAATTCAATTTCAATCTTCTCAATATCTCTTTTCTTCTCCGAGATATCTTAATTTAAGTAAGTTTAGAAGGTTTGGCATATCTTACCATAAAGAAACTGATCTCTAAAAATTAATACCTATATCTTTCTCCCTAGAATAAAGGTATACCTTTCTAATGGACTTTAGTATGCTGATTTTGAATCCGAGCTCAAAAAATTTCGGCCAGCTCTGGTTTTTGAGATATAGTAGTTTTTTTGAGATTTTCTAAAAAAAATGCGAATATCTTAAAATCCTGACATGATAGAATTTTTTTGACTTCGGATTCTAACTCAGCATATCAAAAACTATAAGAAAAGTGTACTATTGTTTCTAGGAGAAACAAATCTGAAGCTTTACAAGGCAGTTTATCGAATAGTTTATTAAAAATAAGATATTTCTAAATAGAAAAATAGTATATAAAATTACAAAACACGTAAAATTTTTTTTAATGTTTTTTATTTTGGACTTTTTAAATATAATGGGCATTGATATTTTACATTTTCCTTAATTAAGGTGCTTTTATTCATGTAGGATTTACTAAAAAGTGAAGGATTTCGAAATGTCTGCTTTTATTGTCAATCAATATTTTAAAAAATGAGTAAACATGAATGTAAAAGAACATATTTGGTGTCAATCTATAGGTCATATTATGAAGAATAAGACCTCCAAATTTGAGCTCAATGCGACAAATAGTTTTAATTATATACAAGTTCAAATGAATCTAAAAGAGGGATTTTTTAGAAACTACTCACATTTTTCAAAAATCATTTTTACAAAAATGGTACCTGATAGACTTTTTCTGATACCAGACTTAGATTCAGGAAAGTCTAGTCTTTCATAATATCAAAAAAATATTTGAAGGAGAAAAAAAAAGTTAAATTTTGCAGACCAGTGTAATTAGTACCTATTATTTAATTTAATACATCCCAAATATTTTATTAAAAAACCTATTCCCTGATTTGGATGTTTTCGGAAGATTTTGCCAAATCGAGTTGAGGGATTTTGTGTTTAGAGGTCAAAAAGTTTTGACCTCTAAACACAAACAGTATGTAAGCATGTACCTTTGTAATTAGTATAAGATATTGAATATTGAAGTTAGACTTCAACTGAACGTTGGTCGTGGATAAAATATTATTCCTCTCAAAAACCCCATTTAGAAAAATTTTTCAAAAATAGATGTCATTAGAGTAAAAATCTGTTAGAAAAGTTTATTGCTTCATTAAACATTTTCTTATGTAATCTTATGATGTTTTTTACAATTTTTCCATTTACAATCTGATTCTAAAATTTGTTTTTCTTTTTTTCTCTTTTCAGGTATGTAATAATCTTGACCAAAACTTTTATGGAAAATATTTGTAATTCGGTAACATAAATTGTTTTAAGCATTTAAAAATGAATTATTATAGCATTTACCTTCAAATATTATTTTTCAAAGTCAAAAATTTAATGAAAATTTTCTCTGATTTTGATGATCTTTCTTTCAAACGTCGGCAATTAAAAATACTTTAAGTCTATTAGTTAAAAATTACCGCTGTTGCCGTTTTGAGTTTTTTAATTTAATTGAATTTGGTAACAAAAAAATTTTTTTTTCCAAAAATTTTAGACAATTAGAGGAAAACAACTATATGGGAGTGAAGGACAATTTTCCATCGTTTAGGCGATAGATGCAATTTTCTCACAAATTGACTTAAAACACAAAAAAAATATTTGAACAACGGTAACACTTATAATATTTATATATAAATTTTTAATTATTTATATTTGTAAAATTAAAATTAAGTAAATTGAAGAAAGAGTTTTTCAAAAAATTGTAATTAAACTCAGATTTTTGAAAAAAAAACAAAAAAAAATTATTGAAAAAATTTAAACATGTCCTTTTTAAAACTTTTTCGTAATATAAAAAGCATTTATGTTTCAATTTTTTTTTTTTTTGCCACATTTATTGTGATTATAAATTTTAAAAGGAAATGTCAATATATATTACAATTTAGGAAAAAATTTAAAAAGTATTTCATTTTCGAAGAACTTTTTTAATAGAAGTTTTGAAAAAAAAATGTAACTTATTTTTTAAAGTTCAACATTTAAATAAAAAGTTATTTTTTATTCATTTAATAGCCCTTGTTGTTGAAAGTTAAATAACAAAAGTTTAAAGTTCTTATCAAAGTCTTTGAGAAAATTAATTATTTCAATGAAAAAATTGAACTAATTTTTAATTTTTTTTTTTTTTTCAAAACTGTAATATATACATATTACCTTTTCCTCTTTGGAATTCAACTGATAATATTAATGGCCAAACATTTTTTTTTAATTAATTCATATTTTGTTACGAAAAAGTTTGAAAAAAAAATATTTAAAATTTTTTAATATAACTTTTTTTTTCCAAAATTGTGAGTTGAGGACCAATCTTTCGAAAACTCTTGATTGAATTTAGTGAATTTAAGATTTACAGAATATAAATGAGATTTTGGCTTTTTAAAAACGTGCATGTAAAAATATTGTAGGTGCTGCCGTTGTGTTCAAAATATTTTTTTTTTGTGTTTGAAGTCAATTTGTGAGAAAATTGCATTTATCGCTTAAACGATGGAAGATTGTCTTTTACTCCCTTATATTTTTTTTTTCCTTAAATCTTTTGGTATCATTTATTTTATGAAATTTAAGCAAAAAAAAATGGTTTTGTTAAAAAAAAATAAATTTTAATTAAAAAAAAAAAAAATACATCAAAATCGGCAAATTTTTAACTTATAGACTTTAAAGTATTTTAAATTACCGACGTTTGAAAAAAAAGATCATCAAAATCAGAGCTGTTCGGCCGGGTTCCCTAATAATTTGCTTTAGTTACTCCACTATTTATATCGATTAGAAAGAAGACTTAGGTCTTATTAGGCTTTGTACCGATTAACCATTATTGATCAGCAATCCCAGCAGCATTTAAATACTTTGCCAAAGTTCCAAGTAGGTACATATCAACAAAATCATGAATTTTTTACCTGTGAGTTCGAAAAGCGCATTTAAACACTTTCATCGTTGATCCCATTTACAACTGAATTAGCAACCTTTTGTTTTCTGTTCAACTGTGGAATATTTGGTTGAACAAATCTATTTAATATACATTGCAATTGTATTCTCCTCCATTCAGCGATTTGAGACCATGCCTTTGGCAATGCAATTTTAAAACAAAGAACTTCATTCCTAATCAATGCTTCCTTATAAATACCCTGCGTGTCATAAGCAACTGTGAAATGTCTTATAGTAGAGTAACTAAAGCAAATTATTAGGGAACCCGGCCGAACAGCTCTGATTTTGACGATTTTTTTTTTTCAAACGTAGGTAATTAAAAATACTTTAAAGTCTATAGATTAAAAATTGCCGGTGTTGCCGTATTGTTTTTTAAAATTAAAATTAAAATTTTTTTTAACAAAACCATTTTTTTTTGCTTAAATTTCATAAAACAAATGATAGCAAAAGATTCTCTAGGTAATTTATGGAAAATATATAAAAGGCAGTAAGGGACAATCTTCCATCGTCTAAGCGATAAATGCAATTTTCTAACATTCTGACCTCAAACACAAAAAAAATATTTTGAAAACAACGGCAACACCTACAATATTTTAAAATACATTTTTAAAAAGCCAGAAGCTCATTCTTATCTCTTAAATTTAAATCCACTAAATTTGATCAAGACTTTTTGAAAAAATGGTCCTCAAACTCAGAATTAAAAAAAAAAATATATTAGAAAAATTTAAAATGACTTTCTTCCAAACTATTTCTAATAAAATATGAATTTATTAAAAAAAATTTTTTGGCCATAAATATTATCAGTTGAATTTCGAAGCAAAAAAGGTAAAATATATATCACACTTTTGAAAAAAAAAAAAATGAAAAATTACTTCAATTTCAATGGTTTTTTTTTATTAAAACTGAATTTTTGCATTGAAATAATTAATTTTCTCAACGACTGTACTAAATAGGAACTTTAAATTTTTGCTATTTAACTTTCAACAGTTAAGGGTTATTAAATGAATAAAAAATAATTTTATGTTTAGATGTTGAACTTTTAAAAAAAAAATAAGTTACATTTTTTTTCAAAACTTTTATTAAAAAAAGTTCATCGAAATGAAATACTTTTTAATTTTTTTCATAAACCGTAATACATATTGACATTTCCTTTTATAAATTGAAATCATAATAAATGCGGACAAAAAAATTGAAAAATAAATGCATTTTATATTACGAAAAAGTTTTAAAAAGGACATGTTAAAATTTTTTCAATAATTTTTTTTTTTCAAAAATCTGAGTTTAATTACCTTTTTTTGAAAAACTCTTTCTTCAATTTACTTAATTTTTATTTAAAAAATATAAATAAGCTTCTAGCTTTTAAAAAATGTATATTTGAATATTGTAGGTGTTGCCGTTGTGTTCAAATATTTTTTTTTGTGTTTGAAGTCAATTAATAAGAAAATTGCATCTATCGCTTGAACTATGGAAGATTGTCCCTCACTCCCATATATTTTTTTTTCCTTGAATTTCCTAATCTTTTGGCATCAATTAATTTATGAAATTTAAGAAAAATTTTTGAAAAAAATTTGTTTTTGTTCACAAAAATCTTCAATTAAATTTAAAAAATCAAAACGGCAACACCGGCAATTTTTAATTAAAAGACTTTAAAGTATTTTTAATTACCGACGTTTGAAAAAAAATATCATCAAAATCTAAGCTGTTCGGCCGGGTTCCCTAATATTGCCAATTTTTGAGCTTTAGTTACTCCACTATTAAGATATTTTGAACTGTGTAAACGAATTCTTCAGATGATTTAATTGCACAAAACTCAAATTACTCATTTTTAACGCATCTAAATGAAAATGTTTAGTATTTAATAAATCGTACATTTTCATCAATATTTAACAAGAGATACATTACGCCCAGTTTACATAATATAATAACACATTTCCATCATATCTGTTTAGAAAAAAATAAAGAAATTTAAAAATTTATACTTCATTTAAGAAAATGATGTTTTCATAAATTATTAAATCTAAACAACATTAAATTCGTATTTGAGCCTCAAGCTAACTTCATTTAGCATGTTACCAGGTTCTAATTAACGAATAATATACAAAATATACACTACACTCCGCGAAATAATTATAAGGACAAATTTATTTGATTCGTCTTAAGATATGTAAAGGATATTATTTTTTATTTCTTTTATGAATAAGGAGATATGTATATGGGGGATTGTTTCCCACCATTTGTTTTAATTTAATTCATTAGAATACAATAATACAGTTATTTTTTCCGGGTCTGGAGCGAAATAATTATAGGGACACATCTGATTTTTGCACTAAAAGTGAGGTTTAGCGAGATCAAATGTAAACAAAAGTATGCAAAACAGTTAGAAAACGAATTTAAACCCATTATGACCATTTCATAAGTTAAATTTTTCGGTTATTTTAAAATAAGGCGTGAAAAATCCTTGATCCAGGCAGAAATGGGCAAAATCGAGGCCTACCATGAATAGGGCTTGTGTAAATGGGAAAAACTGGAGGATAAGAAACGTCCGATTGTGTAATTGATAATTTAATTTACAAAGGTGACATGTATGTTTAACTAAAACGATCAGGAAGGAAGCCTTTGGTCGAAGAGAGAGCCAAAAGTGACAAAAAAATTAAGTATTTTTCGTAAGAATTTGACAGTAAGAGAAATTTTCGAGAGAATGAAATTGGAAGTGAGAGTATGTTGAGTGCAATAAATAATGGAGGTGGACTAAGCCCATTCCTGTGAAGGTTAATGGTGAAAAACGGCGCTCTTGCCGAGACATAAACTTGCCCGCCTTCGCCTCGGCAAAAAGCATAGGTTCTGGGATGAAAAATGGAAAAACCGTTAGGTACACCATCTAGGCCATCCAACTTAAACTTTCTCTCATTGATGAACTTAAAAGTTTTTCCATTTTTCATCCCAGAACCTATGCTTTTTGCCGAGGCGAAGGCGGGCAAGTTTATGTCTCGGCAAGAGCGCCGTTTTTCACCATTAACCTTCACAGGAATGGGCTTAGTCCACCTCCATTATTTAGTGCACTCAACATACTCTCACTTCCAATTTCATTCTCTCGAAAATTTCTCTTACTGTCAAATTCTTACGAAAAATACTTAATTTTTTTGTCACTTTTGGCTCTCTCTTCGACCAAAGGCTTCCTTCCTGATCGTTTTAGTTAAACATACATGTCACCTTTGTAAATTAAATTATCAATTACACAATCGGACGTTTCTAATCCTCCAGTTTTTCCCATTTACACAAGCCCTATTCATGGTAGGCCTCGATTTTGCCCATTTCTGCCTGGATCAAGGATTTTTCACGCCTTATTTTAAAATAACCGAAAAATTTAACTTATGAAATGGTCATAATGGGTTTAAATTCGTTTTCTAACTGTTTTGCATACTTTTGTTTACATTTGATCTCGCTAAACCTCACTTTTAGTGCAAAAATCAGATGTGTCCCTATAATTATTTCGCTCCAGACCCGGAAAAAATAACTGTATTATTGTATTCTAATGAATTAAATTAAAACAAATGGTGGGAAACAATCCCCCATATACATATCTCCTTATTCATAAAAGAAATAAAAAATAATATCCTTTACATATCTTAAGACGAATCAAATAAATTTGTCCTTATAATTATTTCGCGGAGTGTATACCACCTGTTTATCATCCAAACAACACGATACAAGATGTGCGTTGAAAGTAAAATGCACACAACTGTGTTGCACGAAATTGCTCAAAGTCCTTATAGAAGCTTTAAAGAAACAATTAAAAAATCCAAGCAAAAGTATTTGAAAATTTATTTTAGATGAATTTGTTGATAAGAAAATAGGAAAAGACCAACTTTGAAAACTTCATAAAACACACATTTTTTAAAAAGTTAATTTAATAAAAATTCCTTTACTCATTTAGATTCTAGTTTCGTTTAAAGATAGTCTTACTGACAGAGTGACTCAAAAAAGCATTTCTTCGAACTCTTCATCATGTAAATTTCGGTTTTACTTTAAACCTTGACAACCTTTCTGACATGAAACCAATACTTCGCCTTTAGACCAATTATAAAACTACATTATGTCTGTTATGTTATGTCCCAGAGTGAAAACATGACAGGCTGGAAAAGAAGTTTTCGTGTTCGAGAAAAATTATTTTTATTTAGGCGCTTTCTTTTGCTTATAGAAGCACTAATGGAGTTACCAATATTATTTGGTTTAAGTGTCGAACTACTTATTTGTTTTAATCACATCGCGGACTACGAAATGTCATCATTTTTTCATCGTTTTATTATATTTGATTTCCGTTTTATTTATTTTTTTTAATTAGGAAAAAATTGAACCTTGAAAAGACAAAAGGCATTTAATAAATATTTTAAAATGTATAAATTGACGACAACTGTTTTCTCACCCAAAAAACTAATAAAATTCCTTATTATCTTAAAAAAGAATAACGAATAAAAACAAAAATTAAATCAGAAAAAAAAAACTTTTAGTCTATTAAATCGCCACCTGAAGCCCCCAACAACAGACAACATCCATAGACCCAAGAGACTATCTATCTCGTCTATTTACTTTTGATTTACGACCAAAAGGAGTTAATAGGAATACATTATGCGCAACGGATGATAAAACTGAAAATCATGCTAGATAAATTTTCTTCATCTTTGACAATGAAGAGCATCAGCGAGACCAAATAGAAGCGAAGCGAAGAGATATAAAAAATAAAAATAAAAATTGAAGAAGCAATAAATGTGTAACATTTGTTTCACACGCCCACTTTTATTAATAAGGACAGACAATTTAAATTGACCTTATGATGCCAAAGAAGATATTATTATGGTGTTTTTTTTTTTTCTTCTTCTTGTTCTTGGTGTGATAAAAGGGATTTAATAATGATTATAGAGTTTCTTGGTTGGACTATTTTTTAAAGGGTGTTTTTTTGTGAACTTTAAAATTTTTAGGAATTAAATTGACAATAATTTGAATGGCTTCTTGTTCATTGATAACTTTGACGAATTCAGAATGTCTGGAAATCAGTTTTAGTGGAGTAACTAAAGTTCAAAAATTGGCAATATTAGGGAACCCGGCCGAACAGCTTAGATTTTGATGATCTTTTTTTTCAAACGTCGGTAATTAAAAATACTTTAAAGTCGATAGATTTAAAATTGCCGGTGTTGCCGTTTTGATTTTTTAAATTTAATTGAAAATTTTTGTGAACAAAAACAAATTTTTTTTAAACATAAATTAATTGATGCCAAAAGATTGTCTAGGAAATTCAAGGAAAAAAAATATATGGGAGTGAGGGACAATCTTCCATAGCTCAAGCGATAGATGCAATTTTCTTATTAATTGACTTCAAACACAAAAAAAAAATATTTGAACACAACGGCAACACCTACAATATTCAAATATACATTTTTTAAAAGCTAGAAGCTTAATCATATATGTAAAATTAAAATTAAGTTAATTGAATGAACGGCTTTTGCAAGAATGGTAATTGAACTCAGATTTTTGAAAAAAAAAAATTATTGAAAAAATTTTAACATGCCGTTTTTTAAACTTGGTCGTAATATAAAATGCATTTATTTTTAAACTTTTTTGGCCGCATTTATTATGATTTCAAATTATAAAAGGAAATGTCAATATGTATTACGGTTTATGAAAAAAATTAAAAAGTATTTCATTTTCGAAGAACTTTTTTTAATAAAAGTTTTGAAAAAAAATGTAACTTATTTTTTTTTTTTTAAGTTGAACATCTAAACATAAAATTATTTTTTATTCATTTAATAACCCTTACTGTTGAAAGTTAAATAGCAAAAATTTAAAGTTCCTATTTACAACAGTCGTTGAGAAAATTAATTATTTCAATGCAAAAATTCAGTTTTAATAAAAAAAAACCATTGAAATTGAAGTAGTTTTTCATTTTTTTTTTTTTTTCAAAAGTGTGATATATATTTTACCTTTTTTGCTTCGAAATTCAACTGATAATATTTATGGCCAAACATTTTTTTTAAATAAATTCATATTTTATTAGAAATAGTTTGGAAGAAAGTCATTTTAAATTTTTCTAATATAATTTTTTTTTTAATTCTGAGTTTGAGGACCATTTTTTCAAAAAGTCTTGATCAAATTTAGTGGATTTAAATTTAAGAGATAAGAATGAGCTTCTGGCTTTTTAAAAATGTATTTTAAAATATTGTAGGTGTTGCCGTTGTTTTCAAAATATTTTTTTTGTGTTTGAGGTCAGAATGTTAGAAAATTGCATTTATCGCTTAAACGATGGAAGATTGTCCCTTACTGCCTTTTATATATTTTCCTTAAATTACCTAGAGAATCTTTTGCTATCATTTGTTTTATGAAATTTAAGCAAAAAAAAATGGTTTTGTTAAAAAAAATTTTAATTTTAATTTTAAAAAACAATACGGCAACACCGGCAATTTTTAATCTATAGACTTTAAAGTATTTTTAATTACCTACGTTTGAAAAAAAAAAATCCTCAAAATCAGAGCTGTTCGGCCGGGTTCCCTAATAATTTGCTTTAGTTACTCTACTATTTGTATTAGTTGTATTTTGGAAAGAATGATTTGAACTATCGATAGTTAGTAACTGAATGATTTGAACTATCGAATAGTTCATTCATTCATCCGTTTATTCATTCAAATAAAAACTATCGAATAAAACTATCGAACAAAAACTATCGGATAAAAACTATCGAATAAACTATCGAATAAAAAAACTATTCTAATGAAAAAACTATCTTACAAAAAAACTATTCGAATGAGAAAACTATCGAATGAAAATAGTAACTAAATGAATGAATAAATGAATGATTTAAAACTATCGAATGAATGAATATTTTACAACTATCGATAGTTTGATAGTTTTTATTCGATATTTCCCATCACTATGACTACTCTAGACTGACTTTAAAAGGAACCATATTCAATTAAATGTAATGTAACGTAACCTATAATCAAGAGATAAGCAAAACGCTTTTAACGATACCACATTTATCAAATTATGCTAAGTATCTTAAAAGTTATGATGGAACAAACATACAAAACCTCTCATAGAATTTTAATTTTTAACATTTAAATTCGAAACACCCTGTTTAAGTCCCGCTATTTTTTATTGCGTAGCAGGTCTCAACAAAAAAAAAGTGTTAAAAAAAAAATATTTGGTTAAAATCCCTTTCTAACTCAATTTCAAATAATACAGGAAAATAGATTCAACAAACAAAAAAAAAGAGCTTCAAACTCCCTGATGTGTGATGTACCTAAAGTTAAGCTTTAGCTTCGCAAATATGTAATTGGCTTAGGTAAGTTAGAATAGGTTCCTAGACAAATATTGATGCATATTGGAATAAAATGTTTTTATTTTTTTGTTTAGAGATTAGTTTCAATTATTTTTAATTAATACAAGAACAAAATAAACAAAAAAAATTCAACGAATTTGTATGAAAATGTTTTAAAATTTTTGTTTTGAACAAACTTTTTTAGAACAACCATCAACTAGAAACTGTGTACTTTTATTCAATTTAGAAAAAAAAGAAGCATTAACATTTTACATAACACTACAGTGTATAAGCTAGCAGTAGAAAGTTTTTTAGAAAGTTTATTGATAATAATAATTTTTAACACAAAAATAATTTTAGTTGCACTTAAAAACTGAGTGCGAATGTTACGAGTGTTTCAGAGTTTTTTGATAAACTTTAACCATAACACACACACAAAAAAAAATTATCATATAAATATACTCGTTCATTAGGGAAAAATGTGTTATGGTTTGGTTATAAATGCAAATGCATTAAAAATTAGAAACTTTATGAAGGGCAATATTTTCAACTTGTTCTTTCAAAAGTTTTTTTGAGACAAGTACGCTGTTGACTGTTCCCCCATATTTCGGACCTTATAAATCGATTGGCATCATTAGTTTTTTGATTTATCGGTACGACTTCGAACAAAATTTTGTTCGGAAGTTTTTTCAATAATTTAATTAAAATAGATTAAAGTTAAGTTAAAATCATTTAAATTTATATTGTATTTCAACTCAGGTAAATTGAATTAACTGATTTTTTTCTTTAAGGTAGGTACTTGAAATTTTCTCCGATTTTATACTATCCTTAATCATGCCTGTAATTTTCATTAAAATTGTTCAAACAGTCAAAAAAGTGGGCTTGACAAAGGAAAAAAACAGTGTGGACTGAAATTCTTAAAATAAAATTTTTATTTATATAAATAAATAAATAAAAATATTATTCTACATCTACAGATATAAATCTGACAGATTACTAACAATCTAATATATAAAAATCTCATGTCGCAGTGTTTGTTACCAAACTCCTCCGAAACGGCTGGACTGATTTTAATGAAATTTTGTTCTGAGAATCGGCCAACATCTATTTTTCATACCTCTAAATTGTTAGGGTGGTCCAGCCAAATTTTCTTATATCTTCTTGGAACGATCTTTTCGAAATATTTTGTGTATGTCGGGAAGTCTGAGAATAACATGAATTTTCATATGATAAAATGGTTAGGGTGGTCCAACCAAAAAAATTTCTATATTTTTTTGGAATGATTTTTATGAAATTTTGTACGTATTTGTACGTATAATCGGTCAACATTTATTTTTACACCACTAAATAGTTAGGGTGGTCCAACCAAAAAAAATTTGTATGTATTTTTGGAACGATTTTTATGAAATTTTGTTGGTTCATCGGTTAAGTCTAAAAATCGGCCAACATCTATTTACATACCATAAATGGTTAGCGTGGTCCACTCCAATTTTTTTTTAACGATTTTTTCAAGTCCTGGCCTTATATTGTTTTCAAGGGCTTCAAAAAAGTTAGTTCCCCAAACTCATATGAATAATCTTAATTTGTAATATTTCATAATCTAAATACAGAAACTTTAAGCCTACAAACATCAATCTCGATAATAGGTACGATCAATAGAACTAAAAAAACACATTCTTTTATTTATAAAGACCTGTATTTTGATGTTGAGACCCGATTTTTTTTTTTTTTGAAAACGATTGACACACTCCAAAATTAGAAGTAAATAGCAAAAGAGGCGTAACGAAGTCCGCCGGGTCAGCTAGTTTTTTATATAAAAATATAAGTAGGTACATATAGTGAGGCAGCTTAGCATTAAAAAATAGCTCAATCGTGCAATTTGTGATAAAAGCATGAATTTATATAAGAGTTATTTTGAGATATTGGGCCACCTTGTATTCCATCTGGAATGGTAGATACAAGAGTTTTTCTGTGTTGCACTTGCTCTATTGCATATCATAGTATAAGAAATAAAACATTTTTATATTAATATGATACATGATTTCGAGGTATTTTTTAACTTCCGATCGAATAAAATCAATACAAAAATTGTTATACTTATAGTGAATGTGAACTATATCACAGTCAGAAAAACATATGAAAACTTTAAAACTTTTTTGTTGTTATCCAAACTATTCTTCAGTTATGTAACACGATGTGTATGAGTAGTTGCGGTGGAGCTCACTTTACAATAAAGAAAATAGATTTTTAAAAACCAATTGAAAAGGTGAATTTCACCACAGGCAATTATGAGAAAATAGCAGAAAAAGCATGAAAAATTTCGTTCCAAGTCTTCTACAAGTTTTTTTTTTTCACTGTTCAATCAGTATTAATATCATAGTGAAGTTAAAGGTCTTCAGGTTAAGAGAAAACCTTACTAAAGTAAGAAATCTCCTACGTTTTTTTTTTAGCGCTCGAATTTGTGTATGGGTATCTTTTTTCACCCAGTACCTATTATTACCCCAGACATTTATAATATTGTTTATGTAGGCTGAAGACTTTGTTTCAAATTATTTTACTTAAATTTTCTACAAATTCACTCATGTCAATCGCACTACTCCTTTTGCTAAACATATACAATTATTATATTGCGTATTATAACAACAAAACTTTACTTCCAATATACTTCATTAATTTTAAACAAAAAAAAAAAAAACTTTATAAGATTTACCAACTTATAACTCTAACTCTTAACATTGAACTGGAATGCCATATTTCTTCAATTGGAATCAATATACTACACATTTCTGAAAGTAGTTTCAAAAACTTTTCTCAAAATTTCCCTTTTTTTCCAGGTATAATAAAATATAATGACGGAAGGAATATATATTTCTTATACAAAAAAAAACCCTCGTGTGGCATAAAACAAAGACTAAAACCCTTTACGCCATTGACGGTAAGAGGTTTAAATTTGACTTTCATATAAAATACTATGAAAATATCAAAAATCAATATTCCATTCATCTTATCATTTCTTCAGAAATATATTTTTTCATTTTTTTTTTTTTTGCTACCAAATATGAGGAGGAGTATCGACAAGAGAGGGTTGATGATGAAATGCACAATGCACTCCTACAGAATATCACCGAAATCGACTTAAATAAAAATCATACTCTCTCGTCTATACTCCTGCTAGCTGCTGATGATACTTCGACATTTCAATGTATGTCAAGTATACCTGTGATGATGGTGAATATCCTTCATCCTTAGAATTCTTTTGATATCCTTGAAAATTCCCTCTTTTCCCAGTAATAGTTGTTGTATAAGTTTGTTTGTTTGATTCATAAAAGCACCAGAACTAGAACAGCACAGAACAGGTACAAAAATGATGGTTTATTATGATAAAATGCTTCAATTTTGCAAATTCCCTTTTTATTTCGTTGAAATCCTTACTCAAGTAAATTACTTCCAATTTCGAGTTAAACAAAAAAAAAAAAAATGAAAATCCTTTTCGAGATGAGGTACAATCGTACCCGTTACCCGTATATACCCCGTCGTTGTCAATCTAATTATACACAAACAAAACAGGAGAAAAAATAAAAACAGAGAATTTCTTTTTTTAACTGTCTCTCTTTATCTATCTCAATTTGACTTAATTTTCAGGTTGAGATAGCTAAATTGAAGGAAGTCCTTCAGTTCAGTCCTTGTTCCCCGTTCACTCTATTACCGGCCAAGCAAGTGAGTGTCCTTTGTTAAATAGTTCCTTTCACCACTCAAAATTTTAATTTAATTTCCTTGGTTTATCTGTTGGAACCCATCTCTTCTTATCCTTTCTCTCTTTCTCATGCAGATTTAGTCTCTCTTCTAATATTTCGGTTGGTATATATTTTAGAGGGAAAATTATATCATTGTGGTTAGTATTGTGCGGTTTTGAGAATTGTATTAAACCTCTTATGGAATCATTAATGTTGCAAAACCATATCACAAATGTATGTAAATGTGAAGTGGATGTTGTTGGAGTGTCACCAGTCACCACTCACCAACACCACTTTCCACTTACTACCACCACGTTTTGATAATCAAGGAGTTGGTAATTTTATAAAACACCTTTAACCTTCATGTCTATATATAGCCCAAAAAGTAGGTAACCATAAAACCGAAACATTCACAATTAAAGTTGTATACAATTATTATCTAAATGTGGTAGTTACAGAATATGGGGGTTGACCATGATGAAAAAAGGTTTTTTCTTAATTGTTTGCTTTTTCTGATGGGTGGTTATTTTTGGGAATTGAAATGGGGGTAGAGAATGGAGATTGATTTATGTTCAATCAGCAGCCTAAACTAATAAAGGGGATTAGGGAATTCATAGTGGTCGAGAATATAATAATGAATCAGACGAATGTCATTATGGGTAATGATCAATAGGAATAAACTGTTACATCACATTGATTTCAAATTGAACTGTGAAGCTGAGTTTTTTCTTTCGACATAGGCTAATATATTTTATTTTAATAGAATTCAGCGAAGCATGCCATGGGAATTTATTCGTTGGGAAAATTATTTTTTGACAAAATCTAAGTCTCTGTTTTTTTTTTTTTTCATTTCTATTAAAATTCTTTATAGACCAGGGTCGATAATTTTTGAAACCAAAAAAAATCATAGTAGAATGAAACCCATTGGAAAAGGAGGTGAATATGATGAAAATTAAAGGAAAAATAAATTACGGGCGAGCCGAGTTCGGGAAGTGGGTGGGTTGAGTTTTTAGTGGTAAAAAATGGTATTATCTCGATTTCCGGCAAAACTACAAATCCTATAGAAATTAGTTGTATAGCAAAGTTGTAGGTAATAATAAGATCTACAACTTTTTTTCAACAATTTTTTCACATAACCTCAAAATTTATGTGAAAAATTAAAAAAACCGAGTTTTTGGTTTTTTATTTTTATCTTTTTCAAAAACAAGAATTTTTCTACGAAATTTGGTGAAAACTTACCTTATTATGTCCTAAATACACTGTAATTTATTTGATTTAAAATATTGATTTGTTCACCTTATTTTGACTTAATACAAAAAAAAAACACCCTAATTTTCAATCGAAAATTCACGTGTCAAAATATCAGCTTTTTTCAAAAAATTGGTGGGCATTTCGTTCGTTAAAATATCTTTTTTCTGATGGTGTAAAAAAAATTATATTAGTATACTATAGAACATGTTCTCGTAAAATGCAAAAAATGAAAAAAGCTTGAATTCGAAAATTTTTTTTAATCATTATTTACAATTTTGGCCTATTTATTCAAATTTACACTCAAATTTACTCAAAAAACGTAAGATTTCATGTAACATTGATAAATCTTACGTTTTTTGAGTAATTAAAGTGTAAATTTCACCAAATTTCGTAGACAAATTTTTGTTTTTGAAAAAGATAAAAATAAAAAACCAAAAAATCGGTTTTTTGAATTTTTCACATAAATTTTGAGGTTATGTGAAAAAATTGTTGGTACAAAAGTTGTAGATCATTTTATTACCTACAACTTTGCCATACAACTTTTTTCTATAGGATTTGTAGTTTTGCCGGAAATCGAGATATACCATTTTTTACCACTAAAAACTCAACCCACCCACTTCCCGAACTCGCCCGTAATTTATTTTTCCTTTCATTCTTATCATATTCCCCTCCTTTTCCAATGGGTTTCATCCTACTATGATTTTTTTGTACTTTTTAATGTTTCTGAAGGCATCGGCACTGGTCTATTACGTTTTAAGGTCTTATCGAAAAACTCGATACAGTAGTTACATATAAAGCTTGTTAACCAAATCTTTTTAAAGATCAAAATTCCCTTAACTTCTAAAAGTTGTTTAACCGAAGCTTATCCAAAAAACAAGCTTTCTTCGACTTAAACAATATTTAAATAGAAGTTGTATTTAAACAAAAGTTGTTAAACAAATTTGAACTTCTATAAGCAATTTATTTCTGAAGCAAGCTCTTAGGTATAAGGTCTTAGCTTGTTTGACATGCTTAAGAGCTATTTCTATAGTTTACTATTTTTTTTTTTTTTTGTTTTTTATTAATAGCCTATAGCACTGAAATAGTGGATTTATGTAAATGCTGTTCAGTTCCTTAGAAAATTTTTGATCACGCGAATAATTTAATAGGTCAAAAACTTAAACACCAACTGAAGAGGGATTTCTTAAAGGCCTCAATTTGTTAGTAGATAATAGAATTTTCAATTTTTTGTTTACTTTCGGAGAAATGACTTTGGAGACTTCAGAATACGGTTTCCCATCTGCTGCAGGTGAAGATGTATGTCACACGTCGTCTTCTTGAGAGTCCCCGCACTGGCAGTCTGGAATCCTCATTTTTAAGTGGAGAAAGGCGTTGCCACTTCTGGTTTGACAGCTTTTTTAGCCTCTCCGAATGCCGCTTTCACTCTCATTTCCGCCTTTTTGTCGTGGCCGTAGTACTTCCTATATATCGCAAGGAGATCGATAGTGTTACTCCAGCGACTTCAAGGACGTCTGGCTCCGACACTGTTTGGTAAGAACTGACAACACTTTAAGCTCCACATCTTTGCACTGCTGTTTTCGATACTTCTCTTGCTTAAGTGCGTCCGCCCAGATTTCGCTATCGTACAGTACGATGGAATGTGTTGTCGCCATCAGTAGCATTCAATTACTGACCGTTGGACCTCTGTTTTTTTCTGTGGCTATGCTGGGTCCATGCTCTTTCGTCCATGAGTTTGCTCGTCGCATGACCTGCTTGGTATTGGTATCTCGTGCCGTAATCACCTCCGGCGATATCGTCAGCATTCCCGACCAGAGAGGGATCTTCAGGCATCTCCTTGTGAAGGATATATTCGTAAGAAATGTTTCAGAGGTCTGGTCCTAAGATTGATCCCTGCTCCTTCTCGAGCAACAACGAGCCATCAATAAGAAGTGATTCCGTACAAATACACTTTCTTCTATAACATTTTTCCGTCTTGTTTCTTAAAATATTTCGTATTTTTTTGATTACCAAAGTCTTTAAAATCCTTTCCATTGACTTCTTAAAATTTGTTTTTATTTTTTTCTTCGAAAAGAAGAAACACTTAAAAGAAAACAAAAACAAAAAAATTTGCATGTTGAATAAAAATCCAGGCAATATTACAAACAACAAAAACAAAATTTTTATTATTTTCATTTTCTCAAGTATACAATAGGAAATAATGTTAAATAGCTTTATCTTATTGAGGAAAACAACAACATCCCTCTTCTACACTTAATTTCTTCCCTTTTTTTTGCATCAACTTCTAATTTTTTTCATAAAGGATATTACTTGTTATAAATAAAGAGGAAACAACATAAAGCCTGAAGGATACCAATAGTAGACCCGCGACACAACACAAAGGACATAACTGCAAAAGCAAACAGTTTAACCATATCGCGTTGTTTATTTTGTTCAAAAACATCAACAACAAAACCAACCAACAAAAACAACAAAAAAAAAAAGCAAACAAATCAACAACATTCGCCTCCGCCTGTGCCTGCTGAGTAAAGACTTTTTTTTTCGATTATAGATAGCTTTTTTTCGTAATATAAAAAAAAGGATATGTGCTAGCGAATCATTTTGCAATGATATTGGTTGCTTAATGAGCTTGAAGAAATTGCAAAAATATATTCAATGAAAAAAAAAAAAAATTTTGAATAAATCCATTTTGGTTCCAAAAAAAATAGGAAATTGTGCGATATGATAATTCTATAGAAATTTCATTGACAAGCTAGGAAAGAGAAGATTTTAAAAATAAGCTACAATGTCAAGTTTTTTTTATCACTTAACCAGAAGAATAAAAATAATGTAACTGAAGGGAAGGAAGGGACTTAACTACGAATGAGAAAACGTTTGCTTCCTAAGTTGACTTCTGTTGAAATGAATAATCAAGTAATACTGGGATATTTTTGTTAGTTTCCTCTTTCTATTCCAAGCAATGAAGCTTCTTATTTACACTGAGAGAAAAAAGTGTTTGTATTTTACTTATTCACTCCATTCTTTTGGTAGAAAGTGCAACAAATCTAAAAGTCCAGTGCATTTATAATTTGACCCAGCAGTTTGTACCACCCCCAAATTTTTTTTGCTCATTCGATAGAGCATTGGCTGAATATCATTACCCTGATTTTTCGCACTCATGAAATTCACCTTTCGGCCGCCATCTTCGATTTGAGTTTTTGTTGAATATCTCGATTTCTATTTATCCTACATAAAAGTTGTGTATACAAGAAACGTAGGCAATTAAATTTCGCGTCTTTTATGTCAGGAACATTTTTTCGATATTCTGAATATTAAAAAAGTTACAAGCCAACAAAGTCAAAAAAAATAGAAAAAAGTGACAATTTTAAAGTTTTGAGCACTTTTTATATAAATTATGAAAAAACCTTCCGAGATAAGATTATTCACCTTAAAATTCTCTACAACTCTGCTATACAACTTTTTTTCTATCACTATAAATACAAAAGTTATTAATACTTTTTTTGTTAAAAATGCTCTTTTTTGTTTGTGTTTTTTTATCTTTACTTTTTTCTTAATTTTTTTTTTACCAAATCTTGAATTGTAAACACGGTTGCCGGAGTGGGTAGGATCCTACCAAACTGGGTAGGTTTTTTTACCTTGGGTAGGTTGGTAGGTTTGAAGTCAATTTGGTAGGTTTTTCCAAGTTCTTTCTCTAAAATAATTTTATTTTTAATAAATTGACAAAAAAAATTGTAATTATGTCAAATCTACCCAAAATATTTGTGCCAAACAAATGTGCCCATCTAAACCGAGAGTAATAATATTAAGTAGTGTATGTAAACGCAGTATCCTCATTGTTGGTGTCTGAACTCATCCATTTTCATGTTTTGTGTTGACACTAACTTCACATTCTTGATTAGTGATTTCTACAAAATTGAATTACAATTTTATTTTAAAAGTTTTTTTCCAAAAAATTATTTATAAAAAATTGTTTTTTTAAAAAACGACTCTAACGATTTTGAAATTTTTTTTTCTAAAAATGCACGTTTATATATCAATCAAAACTGCATACATACTTGTTTTGGAGGGCAATTTAATTTCAGATTTTATTTTATTTTTTAAACGAATTTTATTTTATTTTCCAAATTTCTATATAGAAAGTCTTAAAAATTTAAGCAACTTTAACTCCAAGAGCAAGTTCGTGCGACCCAGTCGTGCATTTTATTTTTTTTTAACAAGAATTTATTCTCTTAAAATCGAAAATTTTCGTTGGGTAGGTTTTTCTTTGAATTGGTAGGTTTTTTTGGAAACTTTGGTAGGAAATTTTTTATGCGAGTGGCAACCGTGATTGTAAATGATTAGTGAATATTTTTTAGCTTTATGTTACAAGAGAAAATTCAAGACCTGCAATTTTTTTATATTTAAGTCTCTTCATTGCGTAAAAAAGGGGTATTTTTTACCAAAAAAGTATTAATAACTTTAATTAGCGATACAAAAAAAAGTTGTATAGCAGAGTTGTAGAGAGTTGTTCTCGATACGTTTTTTCATAATTTTGATAAAGTGCTCAAATCTTTGAAATTGTCATTTTTTTCGTTTTTTTTTTTACTTTTTTGGCTTGTAACTTTTTTAATATTCAGAATATCGAAAAAGTGTTCTTAACATAAAAGACGCAAAATTTAATTGCCTACATTTCTTGTATACACAACTTTTATGTAGAATAAATAGAAATCGAGATATTTAACAAAAACTAAAATCCAAGATGGCAGTCGAAAGGTGAATTTCGTGAGTGCGAAAAATCAGGGTAATGATATTCACCCAATGGTCTATCGGATGAGCAAAAAAAAATTGGGGGTGGTACAAACTGCTGGGTCGCCCATATATGAACATCATGAATGCACTGGACTATAAGAAGACGAACTCTGCAAAGAAGATCGCGCTATCAACTTCCATAGCTCAAAAAATATACAAATTACACAAGTAATAGCTTTCATAAGGCTTCAAAAAACTTTTATTAGAAATTCATATTCGTTGGCTGAAAAATGGTTACAAAAAATACAGTTCTTCTTAAGACATGCTTTGGTTGGTGAATTTAAACGAAGTTGTTGCTTCTTTAAACCTTCCAAAAAGATGTTTTAAGGAAGTTTCTCTTATTGATATACGATGAAAAGTTTCCATTTAAAAAGTCTTCAAATACTATTTTCTATGAAAATAAGTATGTATGTGCTTAAATGAAGGGACCAAAACCAATTTTTTAGTTTGGTAGGTACTTAAAGAAATCTTAAAGAAGTCTTAAAGTAGTAATATTGAGGAATATTTTTTGAGTATTGTTTTCGGGGTAGGTATGTTGAAAAATTTTACTTAAAACTATTAAATAAAATAATAAGAAGATTTAGTGTTTCTAGTCTCTTTTCTCTCAGTGTACAAGTAACTTCTTCATTAAGTTACAGTACAACACAATGAGGGTGGTTTAATTTTTTTTTTTTATATCGTAGTTAACTTCTGTATCATTGTCTCAATTATACTTGAATGCTGTCAATGTAAACGTGATGTTAACTGGGGATGTAAGAAAAAAGAACAAAAACAAAAAAAAAATACAACCTATGTGATCGTTGATGTGGGAATTGGAGAAATGCTATAGCTTAATGACGTGTGTTAGAAAAAAAAAAAAAACTTTCTTTCGAAAAAACGACTGTCTTGTTGAACAGCAAAAAATAAAATGGCAACATTTTTGATTAGCTCAGTTAATTTTATCTTTTGTCTTCTATCCGCTAAAAAGACATACCAACATACCAAAAAAACACATTTGAAAAAGACATTTTTAATTAGTACATTTAATGTTTTAAATTGTGGAGGTTTTGTCAAGCGTTCATATTTAATTGTAGGTACGTGCAAAAGTTTTAACTTGCTTTCAACTGTTTTATGTAGGTACACATACAATAGGTCACAGTTGAAGTTTAATTTTGAATGGAATGGTTAGGGGTTTCTTATGCTTGACTTCATATCCATTGAGATTTAAGGTTTCTTATACAATATTAAGTTTGCTCGTACCCGTAACAACAACCCCATTCTTGTTTTTCTTAGGTTGAAGTTATGCAAGTCAAAAGGAGTTCTTAGTTATTAAAGACTTTCTTATTTCAGTTTTAAAATATTTTTTACCCCGTTTTGGTTTTCATTTGTCATTTAATTAGATGAGTCGAAATAATAAAATCATAATGAACTTCTTTTGAATACGTCAAAGTTGTACTTTTACCGGCCGAGTTGTTTGTTGAGATACCCAGATTATATTAATTTAGCTTCTGTTAAACATTAAAAATGTAGGTAGATATCCGTTTTTTTAAGTGAATGACATTGTTGCTTTTTTTTATTAAAATGTTTCCACATAAAAATAATATGATTACCCTCTTAAATTAAGTGGATTTCTTTTAAATTTACGCATTCAAAAAATAATGAAGATGCATATCGCTCATTTACTTGAACACTGTCATAAATCAAAACATTTGTTTTTTTTTTTCAGAAAACGAGTTTTAAAAATGGCATCGATCGATTTTTGTATGTAAAAAGATAGTTTCTAAATCAAAACTAGTGCTCGTTGTCCGTCAATTTTTTAATATTAAGACATGAGTTTTTTCAGGATTAAAGATTACTTTATTCCCATTACTTTTGCATTAATTACTCAAAACTCGTGATTTTTGAGTTTTGACAGTATTCAAGTAAATGAGCGATATGTCCGCAGAAATATACTTTATTTATTGTGGAATCCGCTTGTTTTAGGTGGTCTTTTTTTTCCCTTTGGATTGTACTTCTTTCTCTAGAGCAATATAGAAGCTAAATTTTCAGTTGGTTAGATTCGTACCTACATGAACCATGGCAGCCACCACAAAAAATGTGACGCCATTTTCTAGCGTTACACTTTCGCAGTGCGGCAAAAACTTTAAATTCAAAATTAAAAATAAACTATTAGAGATACAAAAATCTCCTAAAGCTTATTTGAAAGATAATAATCTAAAGCCTAGTCCAATTGAAGGATTTTTAAAAATTCCGTCATTTAATAGGGTAAACAGGGGTAAAACGGAAAAATGAAATTTTGGATAAAATCTAAACGCGTGGTCGTAGAGAGTTGATTCTTCTTGTTATAGATAGAAGAGACTGATTTAAGGATAACTGCATTTAAGAAAAAAATCTCAAAAAATTCTGGAACTCCGCTATAACGTTTTGTTTGAACGTTGATCAGGTGTTGTGGGTATGACAAAATGTTGATTATGGATAGGGGAATTTTTTTTTTTGACAATTCTAAAGGTGACAGGTGAAAGATGAAGGAAAAAAAAATTAGGCGTCTCATACGGATTTTTTTTAAACACTCTGAGTTTCGAAAATGAATTTTCGAAAAATACCTTTTTTAGGGGTATTTTTGGGTAGTTTCTGATTATTAGCTTTTTTTTGGAGAGTTCAAAAAATTTCAAGTTATATGGGACATGTAGGGCTGATAAATATGCATACATGTGCAAAAAATTGGAATCGTTAAAAGAGTTTTGACTGAATACGGAGAAAAATAAGTTTTTTAAAAACAGGTTTTTTAACCGTTTTTAACCGATTTTCATCATTTTTTATTTTTACCTTTTTTTTCTTTAATAGATAGAGGAATATTATATATGGAATAATGATAGACAGTGATCAATCATTTTGGTAAACACAATTTTGAGATAGCGGTAAAATAAAATTGTAGAATTCAACAGGTTATAACTTTTGACCAAGAGCAGATAGAAATTTGATTAAACATTTATGAGCATCCTGATACAATTACCTTTCAATTGGTATATCAAACATAACGCTAGACTAACTACAAGCCACACAATATTAAATCAAGAAACTTGCGAAAAACATCCTACCACCAGTGGAGATCTGTTGCACCATGAACAGCCACCAGTGTGGGAAGTACCGTAATCTCAGTCTGGAAATTCGACATGGTTGACTTTAAAAAATTCTAACTTCTCTTGTAGGCATCTTTGAAATGAGATTGATACGTCATATGAAAGGTGAAATAATAAGCTTTCACATGGTATAAAATTTTTTATAGGTTGTTGGGGAAAAAATTCATTTAATAGCATGAGAACATAAAAATAAATGTTTTTTTGCTTTTTTTGATGAAATTTCATCGAGTTTAAAAAATTCTAGCTCTTTTTGTAGATGTCTCATAGACTTGATCTATATATATATTTTTAGCTAAGACAATTAGCTTTCAGATGGTGTAAAAATTTTTATAGATTGATAAAAAAAAATGGATTTAATAGCGTGAGAAGATAAATTTACATGTTTTCTTTGTTTTTTTTTTTTGATGAAAATGTTTGTTTTAAATAAATTATTTTAATACTTTTTGCTCATTGTAAAAATTTAAAAATGGTTTTATTATTTAGAAGAATAATTTGGCTTTTTAATGGTATAATTTTTTTTGTGAGCTTTTAAAATAAAAAAAATTAATATAATGAGAAAAGAAAAAAGGTATTTTTTTTAGCTTTTTCTTGTAAATTATGATTGTTTGAAATAAATAAACCCTTCAAATGGCTCATTTTAAAAGCACACAACCTGTTTTCTTACGACGTTATCACATAAAATCATCGTCCGTAAACCGGCTTTACAGACAACCTCTTTTTATTAAAAAAAAAAAAAAAAAAAAAAAACAGATACTGGAAAAACTTTTAACTTTTAAGAAAAACTAGATTCGAAAATTTAATCGCAACCAAGTTGAAAATTTTATTTAAAAGCGGGATAACTTTTTTTTTGTATACCGATTTTTAAGCTTCCAAAAATACAAATTTAGTGAATTTTAAACTTTAAAACACAATTAAAACTATATAAATAATATAATGTCTGTTATTTCTTTTGTGTGTTTGAACAATTGAAATGAATCTAAATTTCAGTTGAGAATGTTACTCGCAACATTCAACGCTTCAATGTCAAAGAAAAAAACAATATAAATAGTTTTTGTTTGCTATCAATACATCCTATTTATTTTCTTGAGTCTTTGAAAAGAAAGATAACCCAGCCATAGTGACCTTCTTATGTTTATCCGCTGTTCATCTCTAATGAAGGCAATAAGCTAAAAAATAACCTAAAATTAAAAAAAAAGGAATAAAATTCGCTACCCAGTTGGAAGCTTGCCAATGCAAAGTTCAAAAAAGTATCTATATACCATACCTACATATATGTGATCTCTGACATTCTAATCATAAACTCTGGTGTTAAAAAAAAAAAGAAAAAACAAAAATTAATTTACAAAGCGGATTCCATTAGATATCCATTTTGCTGCTGTTTGTAAAAAAAAAACTTAAACTTTGCTCTACATTTTTTATTATATTTTTCAAAATGAACTATGGGCTTCCAGCAGTTCATAAATAAATTGCTTTCCCTTTGAAACTTTTTTACTAAAAGGGCATTTCAATTTCTTTTTCTTTTATTTTTTTTTATTTTCCACAACATAACACCGTAACACGCTTATGACTTTTAAAGTCTACATATTTGTGTATAGTGTTCAAGTCGTCATTTTTATTTCTTTTCTTGGTTTTGTTTTTTTTTTTTGTTTTATGATGCTTTAGGTTGGCGTAATAGCAAACAGATGCGATGATAAAGACTTTGTATAGAAGTATGTATATTTTTTTCACAAAAATATAAAAACGAAATAGAAAACGAAATTCCTCTTCTCCATAATACTCTTTATTGTGATGCATTTTTACAAGTTTCTGCAACTATTGACATTGCAATATATCAGAGATGGATGCTGCTGTGTGCATCAAGTGCAAGCCCCCACACATATGAGTTCCATCATCAAGCAAGTTGCCATACAAAACCGACTCGACTCAACACAACACGAAAAGAGCTCACAAAATTCTAAGAAATATTCTGTCAACCATTTCTCCGTCAGTCTGTCTATTTTTTTTTCCATTCCTGTTGTGGAAAATGTGTTTTTTTTTTTCTTCTTCATCTTATTTTTGTTGTGTTTATTCTTTTTTTATTCATCATTCCATCAAAGACTTATTTTTGTAGGTCCTCGTCCTCGTGGCAAGGTTGAGTGGACAGGGCTGTCGAAATAGTACTTTTTTGATGACTTTACTGAGTAACAGGTTTTTTGAAGTAAAATATTCAAATAAAAAGTAGTGATTCCCAGGAAATTTCATGACAGTATTTATAGGAAATGTCAAAACAACAGAATAACTACGTTAAATTTTGACAGTTGTCATTTAGAAGTAAAAATCTACAAAATACTTTTACTATAATAAGTTCATTAATCAATTTACAACGTGTAAGGCCTTTTAAGTTGAAAACTAATTTTCTGAACACTTTCTATTTTTTGTTAATTTATAAAAGGACAGCTCTGGATTGAGTTATGTTACGCCAAACATTGCTACATTGTTTTCCTTGATAGTAATATTTTTGTTTGCAGATATATTAAAAACCTATTTTCTGAACACTTTCTATTTTTTTTTTAATTATTCAAACGACAAACATTTATAAATTTTTTGCCTTGATAGTAATATTTTGGCAAGAGTACGATAACTAAGGCGGTGAAAAATAATAACGGAATTTTTTACAACAGTCAAATAAAAGCATTTTTCACTATGGGAGGGGGCAATTTTCTAAAATATGATAAAAAATTTAAAAAAAATTATTAAAAAAACAACGACAACACTTACAGTTATGAATGATACCTTTTTCAAAATCCAAAATTCTACACTTAGTTCTAGTTTTTAAATCAAGTTATTTCAATCAATGGTTTTCGAAATAATCGATTTCAAAGTCTAAATTAGTGAAAAAAAAAATTTTGAAAAAACACATTGAATACAATTTTTGTCATGACTGTAACATGAAATTAATAGATGAAATAAGCTGCCGTAGTAAAAAATGATTGTATTGAACTCTTCTACAAAATACGGTTATCAATTCTTGCCGCCTTAGTTATTTTTGTTTACAAAAATTTTAAAAACTAATTTTCTGAACACTTTTTATTTTTATGTTAATTAATGAAACGACAGCTCTGGATTCAGGTATGCCCCAACAAACATTTCAACATGTTTTTGCTTTGATAATAAGAATATTTTTGTTTGCAGAAAAATATTTAAGTATTTTTGAGAAAATTAAAAAAGTTTTCGACCGTAACTTTCTGCGGAATATTTTTCACATTTCAAAATTTTCAATTAAGAAACAGCTTCAGCCTCCAACAATATTCATCGTGAACCTCTCTCAACTCGTAGTCATAGTCCTCGTCAACAAAAAACCATTTTTTTTTTTGTATATTTCATGATAGTGACAGGTGCTTACAAAACAAATAAACGAAAACATATCTAGGACCTACCACCTACCAGCAGCAGAACCAGCAGAAATATCAACGTCAAAAATCAAACTGATTCTATTGTTGTTGAATGAAAGAGCCTTGTCCCCAATCACACTGATGTTATCCGTCCCACACCTTGATGTGTCAAATCGCACACTTCCAGATCCCATTCGTTTACCCCCAACATGACTTGTGTTTGTGTGTGACGACATATTGCATATGACAACAATTACTATGCCAGAAATGTTAGTTGAAAAGGCCTCAAATTGCCTGTTGACACCTCAGCAAATATCAAAAAGAAAAAAAGGACTTGAAATTCTTTTCAATCAGAAAATCAACACTGGAAGGAAAAAATGAAGATGAAATAAAATTTTTTTATTTTTTTCATTAAACTGCTAACTTATCCTACTTGTCCTGGGGGAAATAACATATCAAGCACTCAATAAACTCATATTGCCTCCCTGGAGATGATGAGTGGTCACGTCACTACAAAAAATTTCAAGAAGTATGCCTATAGTGCTTATAGCGCGCCCGACCATGGCTTTCCTCTGCCTTCACTCTCTCTTGTCTTTTTTCTGTGTATAGGTACTCAAAAGCGAAGATATTAAAAACAAATATTTTATTTGCATTCTTCTTTAGCTGAGGAGCTGTGGAGGTTTATTTGTTTTTTTTTTTTTTTTTTTTTAATTACATATTTCAATTTCAACTTGACCTCGCAGTTTTTGCTTTTTGGACCAAAGAAGATGAAACACAAATGTGCACATGAGATGAGGGATATTTTTGGAACACCTACGCGTTTTTAAGTTTTTTTTTTTTTTGGTTTGCAAAAAAATGCGTTGCGAAAGCCGACGCGTTTTAGTTGCTGTTTAACAATGGATTCTTTAGAATTATTTTTTGGATGAAAATTATGATAAACCTTGGAAGAAGAACGATTATAATGGACTTGAAATGTTTTTGCAATGAACGATTCAGTAAAATATGTGATTTTGTTTTTTGAATGAAAAAAAAAAAATGTTACACATACACCACGGTGACCGCTGAAAATATCAAAATTGTTTTAAAATTTCATCCTATTTTTTGAAATTAAAAATGAACTAATCGATGATGCAAAATAGCGAATAAAAGTGTTTGAATTTATGTTAAGTATCTAGAGTTTTTTTAATTATAATTTTATAATTTTACTATGGATTTCATTATTTAAAATTTCGGAATTCGTTTTAAAGAAAATATAATTTATATTCGTCAACTGCTGCGTATAAAAGCGTTAAACATTATTTAATTCCAACGAAACACATTTTCATAAAATTGGTGAAAACAACCTGATTATTCTGAATCTCGAATTTACTTTGAAAATTCGTTTAAGAGATTTTGTTGGTTGATCGAACAAAACAAAAATACAAATATACTTAATTGTAAAATGTGTTTTTGACAAATTTCGTTGAAAGTAGCCGTGTTTTCGTGAGAATTATGCAAGGTATTATGGATGTTTCATAGTTAAAAAAAGGGGGGGGGGGGGGGAATTTCCAGCAAGTAATTGTTATTGGAATTTGTTTAAAATTTTTTAAAATGAAGTTTCACGAAAAAAACCACTAGTATCAACATTTTTGAAAAATTGAAATGGAGGTAAAAGTGAAATATGACCTTCATCAGTTTTTTAATACATAATTTTAAGATTAATATAAAAGTTATTTCCTGTAGGACATTCGTAGATTTTGTGTATAGAAAAAAATTATACCTTGATTAACAAATCTTTTTAAATTGAAAATATTACTTAGCACTTTCACCTACTAAATGCTTTAATTATATTTTGTGAGAGTAGACTTGGTTAAACTATAATTTTCTAATTGATTTTTCACAACTGCGGAGCATTTTGTAATTTGTGTAAACCATAAATTTGGTTTGTTTGAGGGCGTACTTGACTTACGCAAACCATTTTCAAGTGTTTTTTTGTATTTAAACAGATTAAATAATTTTCCAATAACATATTTTTAATAAATTCGATTTAAACTGTTTACGGTCACTGAGGTGTATGTGCAACATTTTTTTTTTATTGAAATCCTTAAACGTTTAATGTTTACTTACACTACCGATAGAACTAAAATCTATTGAATAATTTCAAAATCTTATATTCGACAGTTTAATATTAACCACCATTTATTGGATAAATACATAAATTTTTTATTTTAAATTGTTTTTTTGTTAATTTTTTCGAGCTTGCTTTCAAGTATGCTATGGTTATAATTATTTCAAATGTCTTTTCTATAAAATTTTGCCAGAAATTAATACATTTTACTTCGAAAAAAAAAACAAATCGCCTTTAAATAAATAAGTTCAAACTCAGATTTTATATTTTAATTTATTTTTAGGTATTACCGAATTCCAAAAAGGAAGAGGTATTCAATTCGTCTGTATTTTTATGTTTTTTTTTTATGTTTGTTACCTCATAACTTTAGACTGAGTGAACCAATTTTGATAATTCTTTTTGTATTAGAAAGCTTGTGCCTGCAGTGTGGTCTTATTTCAATCCAGTCCCATTTCGTCCAGTTTTGGCTATAAACAACTTAGTTTCGATCCATGGAAGTCGGTTTTATTTTTTTGCTAAATATGATTTTCAGAAAATTTTTTACCGAATTCCTTTCTTTTTTGTAACAAAACACTTTTATATTAACTCCTTAAGTTAACAGGTAACCCTGAAACCATACAAAAAAAAGTATTTCTATTTTAAAATGGCTTCCCTCGTCGTTCATGTTTTTAATACAATAACGAAGAAAAAAATAACAAAAACAATAAAAAATTATTAAAATTATTTTTATTTTAAGTGGAGTGATTGAATATAATTCAATATAAGTTCAAGTGACCTCAACAAAAAGGTATAAAGCGTTTCGCCCAGGTACGACAGTGGGCTCATCAGTTAGATCTGTCGTACCCTTACTAAGACGCCTTATTTTGGTCGATGTTTACCACCACCACCGATTAGTTCTGTCATGAAACAAAAATATGCCCTCTAAGATTATCTAAATAAAAACGCAGCATCACATCCGATTGTCCAATCGCTTCGTTAAATCAAAATCTAGGGGCGATATTTTTTAGTTTTTTTTTTATTTGTCTAAACAAAAAAGTTATGGCCAAAAAACGCAAAAAACACCAAAAAATTAATTAAAAATTTTTTGACTGTAATAATGGACCCATTTTCAAAAAATAAATGTAATCGCTTCGATTTAACAAAATCTAAGGGCGATATTTTTTAGTTTTTTTTTTTAAGAAAAATAAAAAAAAACTAAAAAATATCGCCCCTAGATTTTGATTAATCGAAGCGATTGCCATTTATTTTACGAAAATCAGTATTACAGTGGTGACGAAAGCCCAAAATTTTTTTAATACATTTTTGGTGTTTTGCGTTTTTTTGGCCATAACTTTTCTTTAAGACAAATAAAAAAAAAAACTAAAAAATATCGCTCCTAGATTTTGATTTAACGAAGCGATTGCCATTTATTTTTTGAAAATGGGTCCATTATTACAGTTGTGAAGAAAGTCCAAAATTTTTTTAATACATTTTTGGTGTTTTTTGCGTTTTTTTACAATAACTGTTTTTTTAAGACAAATAAAAAAAAAACTAGAAAATATCGCCCCTAGATTTTGATTACTCGAAGCGATTGCCATTTATCAGTCCATTATTACAGTGGTAACGAAAATCCAAAATTTTTTAAATTAATTTTTTTTTATGTTTTTTGCGTTTTTTGGCCATAACTTTTTTTTAAGACAAATAAAAAAAACTAAAAAATAAAGCCCCTAGATTTTGATTAGTCAAAGCGATTGCCATTTATTTTTTGAAAATTGCTCCATTATTACAGTTGTGACGAAAGTCCAAAACTTTTTTAATACATTTTTGGTCTCTTTTGCGTTTTTTGACAATAACTGTTTTTTTAAGACAAATAAAAAAAAACTAAAAAATATCGGCCCTAGATTTTGATTACTCGAAGCGATTGCCATTTATTTTACGAAAATCAGTCCATTATTACAGTGGTAACGAAAGTCCAAAATTTTTTAAATTAATTTTTTTTATGTTTTTTGCGTTTTTTGGCCATAACTTTTCTTTAAGACAAATAAAAAAAAAACTAAAAAATAAAGCCCCTAGATTTTGAATAGTCGAAGCAATTGCCTTTTATTTTTTGAAAATTGCTCCATTATTACAGTTGTGACGAAAGTCCAAAATTTTTTTAATAGGTACATTTTTGGTGTTTTTTGCGTTTTTTTACCATAACTTTTTTTTAAGACAAATAAAAAAAAAAACTAAAAAATATCTAAAAAATATCGGCCCTAGATTTTGATTTAACGAAGCGATTGGCGTTTAATTTTTTAAAATCAGACGAGTTTTTCGACTTTGGTGGTTGTCCAAACCTCAGCAGACAAAGTGTCTGCAAAGTTCAGGATCATTATTGAATTGGCCCAAAAAAAAATCTCGACAAAATTTCCACAAAATTTTAGGCCTTTTTTTGACGATTTTGTTCTAAGAGATTTTCATTTCTTGATTACGTGTTTTGGTCATTATCACATCACACAAATACTCTACTTTATGTCACATCAATTGCTTTTTAATCCCGTCGGCATTTAATAAAATTAGTTTTTTCATACAGGACATATTCTTTATCCTGGGTTTGTTGTGATATGAATTAAATTGATTTTTTAGCTCTTAGGCTTTTGCTTATGTTCCATCCATATTATGCATGTTTTCAATTTCTTCAATGTTTATTGGAGAATTTCCTATGTTGTCAACACATCATTTCATAAAGTTCAAACAAAATAAACTGTCAAAAAATCAGAATAATATCCGTTTAAGACATATTTACGAGTACCTCAAAATACTGAGCCTTAGGTACCTACCTAGTGTCGCCTAAGGTTAAATTTGATTTCAATTTGTCTGCAATTAACAAGATTGATCTATCTTCTTTTGTAGTCTTAGTTCAAAACTCATATAAATTTGTTCCCAATACAAAAAGACTTAATTTTTCTTTAATATTTCATAAAAAAGATCCACAGTTGATTGCTGCTGACTGTTTTAATGTTTAACCCTGCGTTATTGCATGCCATATGCCATGCATGAATGAATTTATCGTCGAAGGGATTGATTCTGAAAGATATGTAAATAATGAAGATACTAAAACTAATGTATCTCGGTGCCGGAGGAGAGTGATTATTTTTATTTATTATTATTTTCTTTTTATTGCTTATTTCTCATGATATTCAAGATTTTTTTTTTTTTTTTGTTATTTATTCGTTTGTGAAGAAATAATTTGATGAAGTACTTGGCAGCAATATCAGTTTGTCATTAACAAATTGCAAATGGGTGGTTAACAGAATCTTGGCTCTGCCTGCCTACGCCCGAAAAACGTCAGCCGTGTTCGTCGTCGTTGTCGTGAGTCGTAAAATAAATATAAATATATATTATAACCAAACCAAACCAACCTAACTAGACTAAGAAAAAAAAATATAAATAAAGAAACCAATAAAAAGTGATACATTGTAGGATTTTGGCCGGAAAAATATCCTACCTATTAATTTTATGACCGAATGTTCACTCCTACGTGTGATTGGACAAGCTATTATAATTACGATGATGATGACAACGAAAAAGAGAGAAACAGACGACCAACAAAAATGACCAACGACAACGCACGACGATGAACGGCAGCCACGGATGACGATGCGAAAATTATAATTAATTTATATTTTAAGTGCGAAATGCTTAGTTAAGCGATTCTGCATTTTTTCATCATTAATTGAAAGAATCTGATTGTCAAAATTAATTAGGGTTGATATTTTTATTTTTTAAAAGATTTAATGACTCGAAAAAGGGGTCGTGGTCGGCTTTTTTTTTTTAATTTTATTCATGAGTGATGTTAATAAAATTAAAAAAAAAACATAATTGGTCTTGATTGTTGCTGATAAGTAGAATTGGGTGTAAGGTATGAATGATTTTGGGGTTGGGGTGGTACAATTTTCAATCATATCCATATTTAACCACATAATTTGATAAATTTAAATGAAATTTAATTTAATTTTAATTAGGTAGAGGGGATTTAGATACCTACATGGTGCGGTTTACCTGCATAATGGTTCTTAAATGCTTAAAGAATAGTATTTATCTCACTTGATTAAAACCAATGATATAGCTGTTGGTTGATGTTTTGAATGACCCAACTTGAAATAAAAGTCTATTCTCTACCGAAACTGATTTATATTTCAAGACATTCTATAATCTATCTGAAAAAAAAGATAACTCTACTTTTTCGGAAGGAATTAAGACTGAAAAAAAAAATCATGTGTGCAATTCACACGTGGTAAGTGAAACCTTAAAAAATCATTTTTCTTGCAAAAATATCGAAAAAGTCTACCTTTTTTTATTTATCACCTTTAAATCCACCCACCTATAATACATTTTACAGTGGTGGAAAAATAATTAGAAACACGCTCTTTCTTTTCAAAATGTTTGTATGTTCTTAATATGAATAAAAAAATATTAGAAATATTTTTTAACAGAGATATTTGAAGAGCTTGGTGTTTTACTAAGGATTTCCTCTTTATTGCACCTTCTTTTTCTAAAATATAAGGGGTTGGTGTGTCAGGAATATTGTTAAGGACGTTTTATTATTTTTTTTGGAACATGTGGCATTTTTCGAGGACTGCAACCACATTAATCAATTAATAGAAATTAGTTGGTGATGGTCCTTTTTATTAATTGTACGTTTAATTAATTGACCAAGTTTGGCAAATGTAAATGCTAAAAATCAAAAACAGGATATTTCTTAGTAATTTTTCCTCAGTGTTTCTAACTAATTTTAGATTTTTTGCAATTTTTTTCTTTTGTTGGATAAATTCTAAAATTTTTTTCTTAAAATGTTACAAGGACTATATCATCATCATAAAAAGGGTCTAAGAATGAAATTACCAATTATCGTCCTATTTCAAAACTTTCTGTCATACCAAAAATGTTCGAGTCTCTGTGAAGTCTTGTCTTTTAACTGTAGATCCATTTTCTGTGATAATCAGCATGGATTCATTCAAAAGAAATCAACAGTGACTAATTTGTTTCACTTTACCTCGTTTTGCCTCGATGCCTTTGAAGATCATAAGCAAGTTGATTGTGTGTTCACCGATTTTAGCAAAGCGTTCGGTAAGCTTTGTCACAAAACACTAATATTTAAGCTAAGAGCTCTGGGTTTTAACGAATCGTTTTTATTATGGATTTCATCTTATTTAGGAAATAGAAGTTATAGTGTGAATTTCAGAAATGAACTTTCTGATCAATTCTTTATTAACTCTGGTGTTCCCTAAGGCAGCCACCTCGGTCCATTGTTATTTATATTATATATTAATGACTTGTCTTCAATTTTGAAAAACTCATCTATACTTATCTACGCTGACGATGTAAAAATTTTTAAGAAAATAGCATCAACAAAAGATTGTCTAGATCTTCAAAGTGATATGTATTCGTTCAGAGAATGGTGTAATGAAAACAGTCTTTTATTAAATTTAGACAAATGTAAAACAATGTGTTTTACACGCAAAAAGAACTATATAACATATGACTATATGTTGGACACATCTCCACTGCATAAATTATCCGTCTTTTCCGACCTCGGAATTATTCTTGAACAAAAACTGACTTTTATTGATCACTACAATTTTATTGTAAAAAAAGCAAATAGGATTTTAGGATTTATTAAACGATTTTCTCGTGAGTTCCAGGATCCTAACGTCGTTAAACTACTATATGTAATGTATCTTTTGTCAGACCAGTTCTAGAATACGGCTGTGTAATATGGGCACCATACTACTCAGTTCACATAGACCGCCTTGAGAGCATCCAAAGAAGGTTCATGCGTTTTTGTCTACGTTTTCTCCAGGATATACACTTCCCCCATACGCAAATAGATTAAGGTTAATCAATCTTCCGTTATTATCGTGCCATAGACAATATTTAGAGTTATGTTTTATCTTAAAATTAATAAATGGGTCAATAACATCTCCATCAGCTCTGGATCGTCTAAATTTCAGCTTCAGTCAAGCTAATTTACGTAGACAAATTATTTTAAATCCATTATTTAGCAGAACAAATTATGGTGTAAATAGTCCCTTAAATCAACTGATTTCAGTCTTCAACAGATACTATTTTATAATTTCTTCATTTGATGTCAATTTTAAGAGTAAAATTTTCAAACAAAGTTTTTTTAATGCACAATTTTAATATGTATACATATGTAATATTGTATTTAATGTTTATTTTTTTTTTTTTAATTTAAAAATTTAATATTAAGATATGTAACGTTAGTATTTAACGAATTAAATAAATAGAATCACTTGTGTTTGCTAAAAATTTGTTAAATATTTTGTATTTATAGTAAGAACAAAATAACAATTGTAAACAAAGGAAGATGTTTCTAATTTTTTGGCACCACTGTGTATCACCCAAAAGCTTATTGTTTCAGCTCAAAATATTTATATCGACCATGTCTATACAAAATCTACAAATAGAGCTAGAATTTTTTGAACCCAATCAAGTTTTTCATCAAAAAAGTACAAAATACAATCTTTTTTCTCTTATTAAATCTTTTTTTTTTTTAATGACAACCTATGATAAATTTTATATCATCTGAAAGCTTATTTCACTTTTTATATGACGTATCCATCATATTTCTACCATGCCTACAAAAAAAGTAAGAATTTTTTAAAGTCAACTTTGTCGAAATTAAAGTTAAATCTATGTCGAAATTAAAGCTAAATCAAATTTGTATGTGAACTAAATTAAAAGATATAACGTCTGTAGAAAAAGAACATCTTTGTTCCGTTATCTCAGAATTTTTGCACAATTATAGTTTATTTAATTACCTATCTTCAGTACAAATTTCATTCATCTATCTATTAAAACAAAAAAGTTATAACAAGTTGAATGTTCGTGTCGCGTTTTCGTTTCATCTTGTTTCAAATCAGTACGATACTAAAAAAAAGTTTTCACTTCAAAAAAGTGGAAAAAAAGCATAGGCTCAATGAAATCGAAGTTTCAAAATCAAATGTTTTATGAAGATCAAAACATGTAGCGACAAGAAATGAGGCGAGGGCAGCATCCAATTTTTACTTCCGATATAGGTACTATATATCAAGTTATGCATTCGTAAAAAAAAAAAAAGTTGAGATAACATTTTTCCATGACATTACGATGGTAGACAATGCCAAAAAAGTGGGTCCCGGAAGTCCGTCTGTCTGTCTGTCTGTCAGTCTGTCAGTCTGTCAGTCTGTCAGTCTGTCAGTCTGTCAGTCTGTCAGTCTGTCAGTCTGTCAGTCTGTCAGTCTGTCAGTCTGTCAGTCTGTCAGTCTGTCAGTCTGTCAGTCTGTCAGTCTGTCAGTCTGTCAGTCTGTCAGTCTGTCAGTCTGTCAGTCTGTCAGTCTGTCAGTCTGTCAGTCTGTCAGTCTGTCAGTCTGTCAGTCTGTCAGTCTGTCAGTCTGTCAGTCTGTCAGTCTGTCAGTCTGTCAGTCTGTCAGTCTGTCTGTCTGTCTGTATAAGGAGCTACAGCCTAAACGGATGGACCGATTGATGTCAAACCTGGTATGCAGCGTTATTTGGCGACTCTCCAGAGGGGTTTTTGGAATTAATTTTTTTGGACCAAAAATAACGGTACTTGTCATATACCGATTTTAGTAAAATTGAAATATCTCAAAAACGTCTCTAACGATTTTGTTTAAAAAATTCAAATGTTAGTTTAAAGTTAAGGTCTATCTTCTAATGAAAAAAATTTTTTTTGAAAATCATTATTAACGGTACCTGCCATAGAACCGATTAAAATCCGATTATCTCCAAAACTGCATATTCGATTTCAACGAAACTTTTTGTGAAGAAGCATTTATATAATTTAAATATAAGCCAAAAATGAAATTTTGAAAAAAATAATTTTTGGATTTTTAAAAAAATTTTGAAAATTTTTTTTTGAAAAATCAAATTTTCGAAAACGGGACATTTAATTTTTTTGAAATTTTGTTTTTAGATGTTGATTAGTGATTTCTACAAAATGGCATACCAATTTTATTTTTAAACTTTTTTTCCAAAAAATTATTTATAAAAAATTAGTTTTTTAAAAAACGGCTCTAACGATTTTGAAAAAATTTTTTCTAAAAATGCATGTTAATATATCAATCAAAACTGCATACTTGTTTTGGAGGGCAATTTAATTTCAGATATTATTTTATTTTTTTTTTTTTAACGAATTTTATTTTTTTTTCCAAATTTTTATATAAAAATTCTTAAAAATTTAAGCAACTTTAACTCTAAGAGCAAGTTCGTGCGACCCCAGTCGTGCATTTTATTTAATTGAACTGTGCAATTATCTCTGTCATTTCGGTCATTTCCTTTGTGATGTTTGGAAACTATCATACATTCACTGAGTTTTTAAATCAGGCTTTAAGGAGGGAAATCCCTCTGGACGACAGCTTTTTCAATAATTTTTTTTTTGGAAAACTGAAAGCATTTATTGAAATTTGGAAAAGTATGTGATATTATTGACATTATGAAGTATTGATACAATTTGGCGGATCTACAGCTCTTAAAAGTTGAAGTCTCGAGTTTGCGCCGTGCAATGCCCAGGCCCAGAAAATTATTTATAATCAAAAAAGAAATGTTTTTTCCAATAAAAAATATTTATACGCATTGCATGAACCTAAAGCAGAATGGGCATATTGGACGTTTGGCGGCTAGTAATGAAATTGGTATCAAATGAAAGAACTATAACGTAGGAAAAATTTTTACTATGGCCGTTTCGTTGTATTGAATTTGGAATGGAAGATATTGCAATATTAGTGTTGTTAATGCATCAAGCAATATGCGAAGGGCAAATTGAATTACTATTTTAATTAAATTATGAAATATGATTTTATGTCATTTTTTCTATGATTTAAAACCTCAATCTTGAATATCCGACCAATGGAACTCAAAATATAAGCTTTGAAAACTCAAAAACAAAATCTTGAAGTGGTTGGCTTCAACCACTTCAAGATTTTGTTTTTGAGTTTTCAAAAGGAAAAAAACAAATAAAAAATTTTTTATAAATAAATTGTTCAAAAAAAATATTTATTGTAAAAATTTTATTGAACTTTTAGGTTCCTGCAATGGCCAATAAATTAAAGAGTAATATGCAATTTATTTCAAGTCGATAGCTTCATTAGTTTTTGAGTTACATTGCACGGTGCGGAAAAAACGCGTTTCGAGGAAAAAGCGTTTAAAGTTTTCGTTTTCGTACTGTGGTAGGTTCGGAGGGCATGGGTTTCGGGATTATCTAGGGGCTTTTGAGGCTTCATTTAAGGCTTAGACCACTGAAAATAGTTTTTTTTCGGTTGATACATGAATTTTGAAATTTACAGAATTCCAGCATTTTTTTTTTTGGATTTAAAAATTTTTTTTATTGGAAAAATCAATTTTCAAAATACGAATTAATAAATTTTGATTTAAAATTCAATATGTGCAAAAAAATTTCTTAAAAGTGGCATACCTACCAAAAGTCCTGAAAATAAACATCAACAAAATATGAAAAAATTAACTTCATTTTATTTTTGTATTCAGTGGAAGTTGTACAATATTAATAAATACAAATTTGGCAGCCAAAGAATATGTTTTATTTTTTTTTTTTTTAACTTCGTGCTACAGACAGTTTTTATTTGGTAAATTGTTTGGAAATTCAAGTATGGACAAACTGAATTCCAGTAAATCCTTTATTAAATGGTGCTAATCGGGCAAAATTGGATGATTAACAAAATCTCAAATTAACTGCTCAAATTATGGATTCCTTGATTAGAATTTTTTTGAACAAACGAAATCTACGATTACACTGTTCGGTCAAAATAATAGGTCAAAAACGCGAATTTGACATTGACACCGTTAATTTTTTTTTTTTGTAAAACTACTTATGCAATCTCAAAACGCCATATTAACACGTCCTAAATTTATTTATATTTCTTCAATATTTTTTTTTTTTTTCTTAAACATATTGAAAAAAGAAATTTATGATAGATATCTCAAAATCTTGATTATTTTTTTCAAAGTAATGAATGGTTTTTTGAATCAAATACCATCTTGCGTCTTCTGATTTTTACTTATAAAGAGCAACATATTACGGAAACTCAATTAAAAATTAGTTTTTGAAGCTTTATAGCGAAAATAGTGATGATAAAGATGATCGAGTGTCAACAAATTAGCACTTAATATCAAACAAACCACCAACTTAAAGTATTCCTAATTATCACATATATCAATATGATCTAAAAATACAAATTCAACGAAAATTCCTTCCACGGTCACATCAACTTTAACCTTTCTAACACCTTCATCCAATTTTATTAACAAAAGCAGTTAAAAATAAATAAGACCGCATTGTCTCTAGTTAAACCTACGCCAACTGTCAAATCAAACAATAAACCCATTCAAATGTCAAATCGGCATAATTTTTCTTCAAATCCATTCACCTGCCACGACCACTCTGAGACATCAAAGAAAAAAAAAAAACCCATTACTCATCATAATTCAAACAAAAGTCCTATAATAACTATGTACTTCAATATGAATCATTCCGGTCAATTCCAAAATCCAAATCCGTTGTGTGGTGATTATAATAATAATTCAACCTCAAACAATAATAACATTATCCAAATTACTATCCCGGTAATTGGTCAACGACCTGTACAGAAACAAAAAATTTGAAAAACATAAAATTTTACCTTTTCAAAGGAGTTAACTCTTAAAATTAAAATCGAAATAAAGGAAACTCAATTTACAAAAGAAATTCTCCGAGAGTTTTCTGCCCCATTGTGTTCTCCTGGTTCCCCATTAAAAACGATCAATCATTATACGACTACGAGTACTAAAACCTTGTTCCGGTATCAAAATATTTCTCAAATTCTCAAAAAAAAAATTCAAAAATAATAATAAAAAAATAAAAAACGACAAAACCACTTAACATTTCAAAAGAGAAAACTCCGACCTTGCTCCGCCGCGCCGCCAACGAGAAAACCGAAGAAGAAGAAAAGGTTCAATGAAAAGCAGTAATTTGGAACCAAATCCGCCCCCAAAATGAATAAAAACACCGCCCATCCATATTCATTGAATTTGAATTTTATGGGCTATGAATTCTGATTTGACTCCCTTTGCCCCCCCCACATCTCTCTCTTTCTCGTAAGTTGTATTGCCTCTCTTCATCCGGTCTCTCTCTCTCCATTCCTTTTCGAAAATTAAACAATTTATGTAAGTGAATCGCCGACTCCATTACTTATCTCTAATCACTTTCAACATCGCTAATGACAGCCTGAAACGACCCAAGCATACCGAATGTCGACCCAAACTCGTACCTCTCTTCGACCCCATTTATACGAGCAGAGCCTCGACTCGACATCGACCCTCGCAACCCTCAAGAATGTACATTGAATGGGAAGTCCCATCGTCATTGAATTTTAGGACTGATGACGACGATGACGACGGCGACAACAACGATTGCGATAGCAATGACGATGACTATAACCGACCGACCGGCAACTTCGACGACGATGTTCAGTGTGTTTCAGAGTCCAATAATTGCCTTACATCAAAAATTTTAATTAAAACCCCTCAATGAAGTGTCGCGGTGTTAATTCTGTTAAGTCCGACCTCTGCCAACCTACATAAGTACCTTATATTCCATACAAAACCTCCAAGTCCTCATAATCCTCTTGAACCATCCAGCTTTCCATCCACTATAATACACCAGCAACCAGCATCATCAGTTAGGTAGTACCTTATACCGACACATAGAGCCAACAGCGCCATCAGTTACTAGAGTAGAATGGAAGCAGCAGTAGCAGAGAGAAATACTCTCCACTCTCCTCCATCTCTCCTTTTCTCTCCACTAAATTCGAAACACAGGATGTGGTTAATGAACCATTGGCTGTCGGTTTATTGGTTCCCAGTTTTCCCATAAAAGGCAGCAAGCCGACTCGACTACTCTCTTTCTCTAATGATTCCCGAAAGTGAGCAGAAAAAAAAAGCAGAAAAGAACTGGCTGCACACAATATTCGCACGGTTAGCGAAAATTTGCGAAGTTCAAAAAGGCGGCAAATAAAACGGACGGACGGGGAACTTGCGATGATTATAATTCTTTGCTTTGGCACTCGCTCGCGCACTCAGCGAGATAATACACGAATGCGGACGGAATCTCTTTGTGGCATTAAGGCACAGGATTAATTTTTAACACCCAAGTGACCTAAATTAAATCCTTTTTTACATGAAAATGAAAGATACTATAATATTACACCATAAAGTTATATATCGTGTTGGTTGATTGACGCGTAAAGAGATGTAGTCTTGACGTTTGAGTTTGAGTTTTTTCTTTAAGTATGCTTCAGGATGAACATAATATAAAACACACAATATTGTCAAGGACCACAAGAGCAATGGAACCAAATTATACACACAAAACCCATGGAACTACCTCTTTTGCAAGCACAAGAGAAGGCAGGTTCCATGGGTTTTTTGGTTCTTTATAATATTTTATCTTAATCTCATTCAGGTACCCAGTACCAGAACAGAGATACAATGCAAGTGACAAAGTAGACAGTCAGAGGATGTGTACTGGTTTTGACATAAATGCAAAACATACAGAAAGTCATCTTTTACTCTTCTCATGCCCAGTACCGGTACTAGTGTCTACATCCATGATTTAGGGTTGCCGTTTGAATAATTCAGTTGACAAGTAGATAGTAAATAACAAAAAGCACTTGTAATGGGAAAGATGATAGAAGTTGAACGACTTACTTGTAAATTATAATGGTATAATTTTGTATATTAACGTAATTTATCTAATTTAAAAAAAAAAAATATTTTTATATATAACAGCACTTTCTTAGTTTTTATGATGTAGTTTTTTTTCAAAAGCCAAACAAAATATTTTTTGGACCGTTAATGACTGTATCGTAGAACGGATTTCTTCATGTCTGACTTTCTCCTGAGCCATGTAATCAATTCCAACGTAAATTTTTGTACAAAAACATTTTAGAAACCTAAACGTCAAAATCGAGAAAACTTTTCACACAAAATTCAATTAAAAAAATATTTTTTTAATTTAAAAAAAATTAATATGTACTTTGTTTGAAAATGTTTATTTTTGTCGATGAATATTTAACAAATTTTTTTTTATTTTCAAAAATTCTTATAGATAAGAAACTATTTATAAAACAACGCCTTTATAATCTTGAACAAAAAAAAACGTACAATGGTAAATTATGATGGCTTTTCAAACTTGATCTCAAATGTAAGAAAATAGAATTTCTAACAAAGTAAACTTAATTTCTTTGTAGAAAATGAAATGGAAATATTAAATGTATCCTTAAATTTTTTTTAAAATGATTTGATTTATTGGAATTGATAGTTAAAGTCAAAAGTATGTACCTATGTTTTTTGGTTTTATGGCTCATATTGCAGACTTAAAAAAAAATCATAGAATAGTTAAACAAAAAGTAACTTGAACTTAATGAAAAATATTTTCAAATGAAGGTTATCGTTTCATCAAAAAAAAAATTCTTTTTTCTTAGAAAGAAAATAAAAACGAAAAAATTTCAAAAAAATTTGTAGCTTTTATTTTATTTTATGTTTTTTTATTTTATGTTTTTACTAAACGATGGTTTAACCTATCGAAAATCACTACATACTTAATAAAGAAATTCTAAAGAAAATTCACTGTCCCGTTAAAAAAAAATTTTTTATTTTCGAAAAAAAAATCAAAAATGTCTTTTGAACATTTTATAAAATTTTTATATAACAGTAACTTTAACTTAACTTGTTTTTCTGTGTAGGCTATAGGTCGTTTTTGATAACTAATTATTTTTCGTCGACTTTTCAAGTGTGAATACACTCTTCTTCAGGACTAAAATAATAAACTAATTCTAAAAAATTATAATATATTTATAATAGATACCTATCTTAAACTTTTCTTTTCTTAAATTCTTTGTTATGGTTCTCAATAAGTAGCTTTTAGATTTCTTAAATCGCTCAAATATTTTAAAAATTCAATAAAAATGTCTTGAAAAAGACGTTTGTAATCATTGAATTTTCAAAATATTTTACCAATTTCATCCCTTAGCTCGACAAGTCCAGGGACCACAGTCGGTCAACACAGAAAAAAAAAAATCAAATCGGGTTAGTAGTATCGGGTCTTAAAATGGTCTAAGTGACCAAATTGCTAAGCTTTGACTTGGAAGATCTCTGAAATATAAAAGTAGACATTCTAACCTTCGATTTGGCATCTTTTTCATACTTAAGTTTGATAACTATAAAAATGCAGAGCATACTTTTTGATTAATTTCTTAGAAATGTAGGTATTTTTTGACATTTTTATGGTCTATTTTTAGAAATTTTTAATCTATTCCTAATTTTTTTTATGGATTTAGTAAATTCATGTTGTTATCTTTGATTTGGTAACAAAACAATTTCTTAAATCACCGGTCAACACAACAAAAAACAAGACTTTAACAAAAAACTCATTTTCATCGTTTCCAACCTTAAAGCTATTCGCGTGCAGAAACTGCCAAGATTTGGCCAGGAAGACCTCTGAATTATTAAAGAAGACATTGCTACCTTTCATCTGACACCAATTTCATCTTTTAGCTCGATGAGTTAGGAGGGCCCTAAAAATCGAACACTTTGATGCGCCCTACCGCCACTCCTGCCAGGTTAAAGAAAGGAAGACCTTTGGTTTTTGATACACTAATTGAGTCTAAGACCGCCATGGCAATTTTTTTCTTTAGTTCGATGAGTTGAAGGGTGCCTAAAAAATGCACCCGATTTCACCCTGCTAGGCCAATCCTGCCAGGATGCGGACGGGAAGACCTCTGGTTTTCGAAGTTACTCAGAGTCATCTTTTACTACAAAAGTGAATTTTTCTTTAGCTCGATGAGTTGAGCGTTTCTGCCGCCGCCGCCCGGTCTACAAGTTTTCCTAGAGATTTCAGATCAAGTGTACCCCAAGGGTTTATGTAAGGTTCTTTTCTATTTCTTACCAATTTAAAAAAAAAATATAAATCTATTTTTCTCACTCATTAGCTTAGTCTGATGTACAGTCCTTGAGTCACTGATTTCATAAAAATTTCCTGGAATTGAAAAATATTATCAATCCTTCTCAGATTTTTTATAATTTAAATCCCTCAGGCTTGCGCATGAATCACAGATGATTGATTACTTAAATGTCAAGAATATCAATCATATCATTTACGCGCGGTCAAGTCATTAAATTTGACCTGTGTCGGATATAGGCAATTCCGCGGTCGCCATTTGATCCATATCATATTACCGAAATGTAATCAAATACTGTTTCAAAGAAAGCAAAAAATACAAAAACTAATGATTTCCTTACACAAACTATTGAATTTCAATCTAGAGAATTACCACCTTCTTCAATTTAAAAAGTCATCAGCTATTTAAAGTTAAGCTATCTAAATAGTCATCCTGACTTTTGAACATAAATTCTAACAAAATAATGTCTCAATCTAGAAAATACAAAGTCGTCAAGCGGCAACCATGTTAACAGACGGATCAGGTGAAGTGCAGAGAAAAGATATTCCATTCCGGGTGGCGGGCGTAACCACTCTTTGACACGTTCTGTTTTATGATACAACGATGTAATGGCACTGGGATTATTTATTGTAATTGAGACTTCTTTTCTCGGCTATTTTACTTTGGTGTTCTTCTTTTATTTTTGTGTTTATTTTTTCAGTCTTTCCTCTTTGATATTGGTGTCGGTTTTCTGTCTTCTGTATGTTTTTGTGTGTGTGCTCGTCCTATAATAAGGTTAAAGCGTAAATCAAGCTCCAGGGAACGATTTATAGGTCGAGACCCCCCGAGTTTGTACTATACGCGGTGGTAAAAAAAAAGGATTGTTTTTTTTTTTTGTCGTGTGTCCTTTTTTGAGTTTTTCCATATATAAATTTTCGGCCTATTCATCGATTTTTTTTTTTTTTTTTTGTTATGTGTCGTTATTTTTGCACTTTGATGGTGTTTTGGTCATTGGCTTGCTCTCGATAAAGAATTTGTAATCCAAAACCGAAATGATGCTGATATCAGCTTGGCCTTATCTAGAAAGTAATAAAAAATGAAATTCAATCCAACTTCGATTAAAGAGTAGCAAGAAGTAGATTGGTTTGGTTAGGGGAGCAGGGGGTTGGGGAAACTGGGATAAATAAATAAAAATATAACCTCGAGCTCAAAATAAAAAAAAAAAAAACTGGATGATGAGGAAGGAAATAAAAAATTGCAATTAATAATGCTAAATAATTGTGTGGAACCATGGTGGAACGTTGTCGTCGTCGTCGTCGTCGGTTGCTGTCAGTCGTCAACGTATTGTATATAGTTGCTGATTTTGTCGTGGTCTGTTTTTCTCGTCGTCATCGTCATCTACGTCGTTTTTGTTGTCGTTGTCATTGACAGAGAGATGGGGGCTAATAAACTTACAACATTATGGTGTGCAAAGTGTGGAACGACAATGACGACGACATAAAATATACAATCCACACAGTGAAATAAAATATATACTTATACACACTTAAGGTACTTGTACGTATATATTTTCCTGAGTGGGAATCTCCATATTCATACCTAGGCTCTGCTCACAGGGTTATTTTATAGAGGATGTAGGAGTACAGGGGCGGATTAGAGTAAAAAATAGTAAAAAAAATTGGTCCAAAATCTTACTCAGAAGGTTTCTAGGCTATTTTCTGAAACTGAACAAGTATAAACCGTTCGTAACATTTGGATCGCCTCACCCATACTACTCTTAAGAGTCATGTTTTTTTTTGCATTTTTTAAGAGCGAACATATTGAAATTTTAACTGAGCACCAATAAGACACTACTATGTCAAAGATGTTAACAAGTGTTTTTTTAGAAATTTTTGTTGGGTATCATTAAAATCAACTTTTTTGTAACATCAGGATAGCCTCACTCCATTTATTCAATAAATGGTAATATTTCCATTTCAATGAAACCACATAAAACAAATTTTGGCTTATTTTTTCAACGAGTGCTTTTTCCAAATCTCTTTTTCTCCGTTTTTTTTACTAAGTATTTTTTGAAATATTTATTGTAATCTATACAACAAATTGAAAGGTGCTGTTCCACACGACAAGGACCCTTCTCCGGTGGGCATACTTCGGCCACCCAGAGAGTTAAAGACGATGCGGATGTTCAAGGTTTACATAATTTTGTTTTGTTTTGCTAGGAAATAAAGTTAAAACCCTTTTTCACGACGACGATTGTACGCTTTGACTGGAGAACTGCCTTGAATTTTATTTGGGCCTTCAATCTCATACCTATAGTGTGTTATTTACCCTTTTAAATAAAAACTTTTTGCTTAATAAATACTTTTTTTTTTCTTTTGTTACCCGAGTACTCGGGTATTCGGGTATCTAAATAACCGGGTACCAGCATTTCTCGGGTACCCGTATACCCCTAGTACCCGGCTACCCCGGTAATACCCGAAAATTCGGGTACTCGGGTATCCGGGTATCAAGAGCTCTAATTTTATTGTAACCAGGATAATGTTTAAATCCTCCGAATCGGTTTCTACGAAGACACTCCCCTGATTCTCAAAAATTATATATAAAAACGTGGAAAGAAAGCGAAAGTAAAAAAAATATGCTAGCAATCTTGCTCCTGCAGCTTCAAATGTAACGGTAACAGATCTTTTTAAATTTTTTGTGACCTCCAAAGCTTTAAAACCTTTGCTTTTTATTTATTAATCATAATTTTGATAGTTATAGAGGGTTTTACGTAGGTCCCCATAATGTGTTGATTTATTCTTCACTACCCATTTATGCAAAGAAGAATTTCTCTAGATACAAAATAATCCACTGCTTCTGATCCAGCTTTTTCAAAGTCCATGCTAAGAAGAATAAGAATTATGAAAATCTTAAACAGTCCAAAAGTATTATTATTCGCTGGTATTTCTCTCTGTGTTTATAGCGCACGTAGGTACTCAAACTAGTGAATTATTCCGAAGTTATGACCTTTCATCCTTCAATTTTTGGATGCCTTTTTTTTATCGGTAGACAGTTTTTTCCTTCATTTTGTACAGACAAAAGCGCCATTTTTGAAGGACCTCACGTCGCATTATCTAAAACCTTTTTTGACCACGAAAACGTCGTCATGTCTTCAAAGAATGAACATGGACTGGAGGAGCGACCTTTTAGATGGGTCGTTTTGTTGCTGTTTTTTTTTCTAGATGCGGCTATTGTGCAGCAGTGGTTCAGCGAAGAATTACTTTCTATTCGACTTGTGCCGCCGGCAGTGATTCAGCTAGCATGTAATATTTGTTCGTGGATCGGCTCCCAAAAAACCATGCATAGGTTCTCCGGCAGAGGTTCGGCGGACCTCCATTCTTTTATCCGAAGGAAAAGGGGGGAGAGCGGACTTGGGTTCGTCAACGCCATTGTACTGATTTCAGGCTTAATTTTACCTTCCTTAACATCGCTTCAGTGCTTGTGAACATCTGGGATACTGGAGGAATGTGGTAACCGGAGTTGACACATGATTGATCTAAAAATGTAAAATTCATTGTCAATAAGACTATGTACGTTATTAAAAATTCCACAAATGTTCCTTCTTATACTCTTACTCATCAAAAACTCAAATTCCCCCATTAAAGTGATGGTATCTTTTATTCTCCCAAATTTTTAAGGAACATTGACGATAAATACTCTCTATGTGACATATGTAGGTCCTACTGTGTTTTGCCCTTTCATGGTCTCAAAGCAAAATCTCCAGATAAGCTCCCGTAAGATTTCTCCAAATTAAATACCAAGTTCGAAGTCAAAAACCAGTCATGCCAAAAACTGTCTTGAAATTTCCAAAAAATAACCTGCTACATTGTTAAAGTTCAAGATTTTCCATTTCAGATTTCTTATAAAATACCAAAACTTTTCGAATATTCAGCCTCTTAGCTAAACATATTTATCCCAAACGTATTTTTTGAGTGATAGTAATCAGGTAGGATTTTTTAAATTACTTCTCAAATTAACATGATTTAAGCTGCATTAATGATAACTTTAAACCAAAATGAATGACTTCTACTTCATTCATTAGACAAAAACCTTAAAGGCCTAGCTCTTTCTGATATTATTTATTTCTGTAAGTTAAAAAATAATAGCTGTAACTATGATGAGCAAAATCATCAGTATAAAAAACGTTTTTTTTATTTTTTTAAATATGTTTTTAATCAATTCTTAGGAAATAGCTCAAAACTGCAGAGTTTTGGGAACTTCAAACCAATCGTATTCTGACCGCACCAAAAACACTTGTTCGTTTACTTTATAGCATCAAAACAGGCACATTATGATCTGGGAACTTCATTTAAAAAAAATAATCTATTTCGGTAGTTTTGGGTCTTAATTATTTTCTTATTCAAAAAAGGTTACTGCTTTACGAAAGACTATGGTTACTAATTCTTATCGGTAGGATATATAGACCAGTGCCAATCCGGTTTTCAGAAGGCAAAAGTTGAACAAATTATTAGCAGCATAAGGGTGGTGGGAAAATGTAGGATAAATGGTATATGAAAGGGGAAAAATAAATTGCCCACTAGTGAAATCGAACAGGGCAAAAAAAAATCGAATGCCTTGTTCGATTTCACTAGTCAAAAAGTTTTTTTTTTATAGAAATCAAAGTATATTTTTCTAATGGTTTTTTGTGCGCTGAGCTCGAATCTGGAGTCAGAAAAATTCTATCACATCACGTTTTTGACATATTACCATGCCAAAAATCAGAAAAATAGTATTTGCGACGTTCAAAATTCAATATCTCAAAAACTTTGCACGTTAGAGCTATTCTAGTGCTTGATTCAAATTAAAAAGGCCAATGGCCATTAGAAAAGTATAATTTGGTTTCTATGGAAAATTATTTCTCGCCAATATGACTGTCATTTACGGAAAAATCAATTTTAAAAATCGTTTTTTTGTTTTTTTTTTTCAATTTTTCTCAATATTTTCTAAAACAAAAGTATAGTTTTTCCACACAATCTTTAAAAAACGGTTTTAAGCTAAATAATTGCATTCCAAACTTTTCAAAAGTCAAAAATTTTTTCGGTAACTTCTTTGATTGAAAAATAGGCTATTTTTTTCAAATTAAATTCGTCAAAAACCCAAAAATTAACTTTTTGCTCCAAAAAACATTTTTAATAGATAGAAAACATAACAAAGTAATTTTTATCCAAGTTTTGTTAAAATCCAACTATTTTTCTAAAAGATAAAAATAAAAAAATCGTATTTTTGCATTTTTTTTCAATATTTTTTAGCTTATAGAAAAAAATTGTTTGAGTAAAAGTTGTAGAAATTTATACTACCTACAACTTTTGCATTTGACTTTTGACAGAAATTGTAAAAAACCATGGTTTTTGACACCCACCCCACTTTTTCGCCCACCCACCCCCTTTCCACCAATTTTTTTGTGGGCAATTTATTTTTCCCCTTTCATATACCATTTATCCTAAATTTTCCCACCACCCATATGCTGCTAATAATTTTTTTATTTTCAAAAATTATTGGCACTGGTCTAATAAGGGTTCATACAAATTCCTTGTTTACTTGTACATATGTGAGATAGAAAATTAAACTATTTTTTCTTTTATAATTTATAAGAAAACTTCGACAATTTGTTGGCTTATTTTATTTATTTACCGCCTTGATACTCAAGATGTTTAAGTGCGATCATGTTTGAAAAAATAAAATAACCCCTCTCTTATGAGTGTTTCTATTTGGATGCTGGCTGGAGTTCAATGGGTGGTCGCCTCTCTCGCTCCATGGCCGCGTAATAATACACAAGTATTGTATAGTAGTTGCCAGCCCATCGGCAAGGAATAAAAACACAAGCCAAGCCAAGGCAAGGCAAGGTGGCAGAGTTGACGACGATGCTGATGTTGTTTGGCTTGGATGAACGTATGTATATATAAGTTCTGTGAATGAAAAAGGCGAAATAGATAGACTTGTGTGGGCTGAGGTTGAAACTGAAGCTAAAGCTTGAATTGTATGATATTGCCGGTGGTGGTGCACACAGAGCATCGCATCTAAACAAGTAATAATGCCGGAGAAGCAGCACAACGGTAACGCATTTTATTGTTGAAATTACTTCCAGTGAAAATTGGGGAAGAATGCTTTAAGAATAAACGACGACAATACGGTAATGGGCATCTCTCACCTGGTATTTTATATATCTTTTTTCTAAGGAAAAGGATGTTCATGTTTGGGTGTTGTTTTGTTGTGTGTTGTCTTGTATTATTTCAAAAAGCATAAAACACGTATATTTCTTCTTGAGATGTGTATAGGTAACTTTTAGAGCAGAAGAGAGAGATGTGGTCTGGTCATTTGTGTCTATTTGGAAACAGCAATAGTCGTTTAATTGTGTTTTTTTGGGGATGGGTAAAAGGAGTGTGAGGAGGCCAGGAGGAGGTTGACATATTGCAGTATTTGTAAAAGGATATAGTTGTGTCATTTCCTGAGAAAAATAAGGACAATTGAATTGCTAAAGAGGATGCATGCGAACAATATTTATTGCATACGGTGACGGAGTTTGTTGTATAAAAGTTGTGCAAGACAGTTATCTATTCTTTGTTTTTATGTTTGTGTGTGTTTTTTTTTTGTTGTTCCTATTGAAGTGGTAACTTTTGCACATCATTCAAGAATATAATATAAACTCGTCGTTTGTCGTACATAGTTTTTTAAAGTTTTTATTCATTTAAGAAGTTCAACAGGATCAAAATGGTTGAATATTTTTTTTTATTTTTTATTTTATTATGAAAAAGTTGTTGCTTTATTTTGGAATTTGAAAATTCAATATACGAGTATTTATCAAGTTTATTTTTGTTTTTGAAATTTTTCCCTCTATTTTGGACTTAATTTGTTTGAAAATATGCAACAACTTTTATTGGAATTTGCTATTTCAAATATTTTATGTGTCTTTGGGTGATAATTGAACTCTTGTTATTGATATGCAAGTATTTCCTTTCTGTGAGAAGAATCAATATTGAATTGGAATTTGACAAAATGTTTTCTCATTAAGGAATATTTGTTTCTGAAATACGAATTGAGATTGAACTTACTGGAGGAGAAAATCAGGGCCTGGAGGATACATTTTGTATCAATGTACATAAGTAATGGATGTAAAGTGAATCAAACATTTTAAATTCTCAGTAAAATACAACATCAATTTATTCATGTTGGAATAAGAGTCTTACAAAATTTTGCTTTTCCGGGCAAAAAGGAATGAGCATTTTGGACCTTAAGCACAACGGTTGTTGTTGTTGTTGTTGTTGTTGTTGTTGTTGTTGTTGTTGTTGTTGTTGTTGTTGTTGTTGTTGTTGTTGTTGTTGTTGTTGTTGTTGTTGTTGTTGTTGTTGGTGTTGTTCTTGTTGTTCTTGTTGTTGTTCTTGTTGTTATTGTTGTTGTTCTTGTTGTTCTTGTTGATGGTGTTGTTGTTGTTGTTGTTGGTGTTGGTGTTCATGTTGTTCTATTGTACCCTTTAAAATGATTTAAATTTGTATTGCCCAATGATAAAAGGTGTGTTGGCAACAAGTGTTCCAGCTTAAAATTGTCATTATTTCATGTCTAAGGTCAACTCTTAAGAGTAATTATAGAAAACAACATTTTCAGAAGTGAGGTCTTCGATGTTTTGTTGACTGAAATGACTGAACTTTAAATATAGTTGGGAATATTTTATTTCAAATTCAAAATTTGTGAGACAAAAAATTAAAAAAAAAAAATATTTATTGGAAAAAAAGTATTAACTTAATTTTTAATTTTTAATCAAACATTGAACTTTATTTTATTTATGTGAGTTATTTCTTAAAAATTCTTTTTTTCTTCTCTTTTCAGGTATGTAAACTTTTCAAAACTTTCTATGGAAAATGGAATTATTCGGTATATTCAAGACCTTAGTCAATTTAAAATACATCATTTTAATAATATTTGTGAGTAAGTAAAAGCTTGTGATAAAGAATGTGTTAATTCTGACCATAACATTTTTCTAAACAAAATTAAATATTTTCACTATGAAATAATTCCCAAATGAAATAAAAGAACGTTCCTTATGTCTTCAGCAATAGTTTCTATGAAAAATGTCCAAATTTAGAGGAAAAGTGAAGCTTGATTTTCAGTATGTATCCAACAGCATTTGAATGCTTATCCTTTATCAACCTAATGAATTTGTGAATTATGAAAAATGCAAACTTTCAACTTCTCTGTTCGCAAACTTATTATACTGTTTAGACTGTAGAGATATAATTTATTCATAATAAATAAGATGTTGTGTCCAGCAGATCTGAAAATATTTTCTAGTTCTAATATTTATTGAATCGTGTTGTTGAAAACTACTATTTTTGTTGTTGTGTATAATAAAACAAAGTTTTAAGTTTCGCCATGCAATGGAACAGAGAAATCCAAACCTTTTGATTTTTGTATTTGCTTTAAATTAATAAGGTCACTGTGGTGTATGTGTAATATTTTGTTCGTGAAATATTTTTTTTTTTTGTTTTTATTTTAAGCCTCTTATACATATTGAACTTCAATTTAGGTCACAAAATATTCTCCAAAAACCAACAAACATAAATTTTGTCAAGAATTTAAGACGAATTGCTTGCAGTTTCAGCTAAAAAGATCATATTTTCTTGTAAAAATGATAAAATTACAAAAAAAACTCCTTTCAACTACCACATGGAAATAAAATTTTTTTGATTCTTGGTTACCATTTCAAATACACAGCATTTCAATCCTTATAAACTTGTAAAAAAAGAATATATTTTCAGCTTAGAGTGAAAACTTGTTTATTGCTATTGCTACCTGCTTACTGCCACTTGATTAATCTGCCTTAAAATGAGAACAAAATTGATACAAAAAATCATGTGTGCAATTAACACGTGGTAGAAGTGAAACCTTAAAAAATCATTTTTCTTGCAAAAAAAAAAAAATAAAATAGAAAAAATCTACCTATTTTTATTCTATCACCTTCAAATCCATGTTTTTTATATGACAACCTATATAAATTTTATATCATCTGAAAGCTTATTGTCTTAGCTCAAAATATATATATATCGATCAAGTCTATGAGACATCTACAAAAAGAGCTAGAATTTTTTAAACGCGATGAAATTTTATCCAAAAAGCAAAAAAAACATTTATTTTTATGTTCTCATGCTATTAAATCAATTTTTTTGTTTGACAACCTATAAAAAATTTTATACCAGATGTCTACAAGAGAAGTTAGAATTTTTTAAAGTCAACCATGTCGAATTTCCAGACTGAGATTACGGTACTTCCTACACTGGTAGCTGGTCATCGCCAACAGATCTCCACAGGTGTTTTGAGGTATTTTTAAATTTTTTTTTTCAATTTAAGATTGTATAACTTGTAGAGCACGTAACGTTATGTGTGATATATCAAATAAAAGGTTATGTTATCAGCATGCGTATTAAAGTTAAATCAAATTTGTATGTGCACTAGATCAAAAGATATAACGTTTGTTGGAAAAGAATAGAACAGAAAAGAAAATTTTTTTACATTAAGGAGATAGTAGAATTGATTGTTAGGAATAAAATTATATTGTTTCGGTTTCATTCAAAAATTGAGAAGAATTATTTAAAATTGTTGTCAAAAGTGTAAAGTGACGATATGAAAAAGTACTTTTCCTTGGCAACTCACAAAATGCACAAAATTCTCTTGAAAGTCCTTTCCAACAACTACTTTGCTCTATAACTTGGCAAGGCATTCTTCTAATGGATATACATGTTTTATTTGTGTCTTAAAAAAGATTATATGCCCAAAAATATTCAAAATTTAATCTCTGATAGCTGAAAATTGAATTAACTTTATTGTCAAATACACACAAATTGCTTTTATGGCTATTAAATTTCTCAAAATTGAATTTTCATAAATATAAAAGCCCATAGGCCTTTTTTGACATCTTCTTTATTTTACCATATTTTTGGCACAGAAAACTATACAAACAAGAAAAAAATATTCGTAATCGGATATGATGATGATAAAATGAAAATCCAATTGTATGTATGTTTGTACTTTTTGGTACACTTTGGGATTAAAGTAATTTAACTTCCTGTAAAGTGTATTTTAATTTTCAAAAGAGACACACCTTGATCTGCAGACTTTCCTTGCTTTATTTTTTTTATTTTATTTTTCATTTTGATAAAGGTTTTTCTTTTCCCTTCTCACATGTTCATTCATTGAAAGTAAGTAAAAGAAGAAGGAAAAAAAAGTTTCTTTGCCAAACTTCTTGAATTATATTTCCAAACAATCTCGGTCTAATGATAAATCGATTTATCATTTGGAAATTGGATTTATCCCAAAACATTCATATTCATGGAGAGTATGTTACGTTTCTACACATGCATGAGTCTGTGTAGAGTAGAGAGAGGCTTGCCGATAATTAAATACGAATAAATCATCCTGCCACCATAATAATCCATCCAACAACAACAACAACAAGGCCATCCCAAACAATATCCAAATCCAAAGTTCAAATTAGATTGCTGCATTAGCGAGACTCTCTTCAACTACCGATGGCGGGCGGCGCGTAGCGGATGGAGGAAAAGTTCGCTTTGTAGGTCGCTCTAGCTGAACAACTGCGAACGATGTTATGTTACATCGAGCATTAAACAAGAATTATTGACAACTTAAGTATGTATCAGCGAGCGGCGGCAATGCCAAAAGCACAGTGTTGGGCCAAAACCCTAACGCCATCTATCCATAACTCATCCGAAACAATCCAATTAAAATGAGATACGAATAAGTTGAAATTTGATATTCTCTCAATATACGCAAAAAAAAAGGGAAATATAATTGAACTTATGCTACTTTTCTGTACCGCCACTATATTATTTGAAATAATATAGGCCGAGAGGTAGTGTTATCAATTTTAAGTGGGTTTCATGGAATTTGTGTTAAGTAAAATAAAACCACACTTTAGTTCGATGGTATTAACTACTATCTCTCTATTATTCATGTTCTAAATTCCTTTATTGGGTCAAGTTTTGAGTGAATATCATGAGAATACTTGATGTTGTTGTAAAGAAAATTCCTAGAAACCCCTGAATTTGAAGTGCATTGTTTTAGGCAACAAAACCAATTCACTAGTTTGGTTGAAAATACTGATCCTTGTAAAAACAAAAGCATACTACTTAAATAAATATGCAAGACATTGTGAGGAATATATGGTTCAAGAGAATGGAGACACAAACATCAATTTAAGATGTTTCTTTGTTAAATATATAGGTTTTTTAGAATGCACTTTAAAATGAGAAGAAATTGTTGAACCTCCGGAATTTAAATACAAATGTTTTGTAGAGTTTTTAAGATTCACTTTTTAAGGAAATTTTTAACTTTTCTATGTATCTAGATCTTTCTGGGTCAAGCTTTCCAGTTTTAAATTTTTAATTGGAAAAAAAAATGATTTGTTGTAATTTTCTAAAATGCAGAGTTTTAAGAGTCCGTAAATGATGACCAAAATTTTACTGGTAAAACTGGACATCTATACAACATTTTGAAACTAACTGAGTTTTGAAAAAAAAAATTAACCTTATGTTATTATTGCAATGGAGGATGTGATATCTTTTCGTATAGAGAAAATTAAAAAACAGGTGAAAACTCAAAATCATATAGATGCGAAAGTTTTTTAAGAGCATTTCTGACTTTTTGATCTGAAACTGAAAAGAAAAATATCAAAATCAAAGAAATGTCGTCCTTTTTTGTTAAAATCGTTTCATTTTTACTGAAAGTATCAGAAGTTCAAAGTATCACACGAAAGTTTTTTAAGGGTATTTTTAATAATACAAAAAACTAAAATTGCAAATTTTTTTTCATTATTGTGTTGTTGATGGCTATTCAAAGTGTAAAAGTCTTATTGATTGCAATATTCATGGTTATTTGAAAAATCAAAATTTCTGTTTTAGGATTTTTACTAAAGCGATTTGCCTCAAACTTGGCATAGTAAAGGGTTTCGGATGATTCCCTAGAAGGATTTTTTTAGGGATCAAATTTATCAGTTGTTTTTTTTCAAAAACGGCTCAAACGATTTTGATAAAAAAAAGCACATGTTCCTACTGTGGAAAGAATATAATTTAAAATAATTTTTTTTATCAAAAAACAAAACCGACTTCGATGGATCAAAACTGGGTTTTATGGTTTTTAAAATAGTTCCTATGGCTAAAAGTGAACGAAATTGAAATGGGACCACACTGCAGCCACCAGCTTTCCAATACAAAAAGAATTATCAAAATTGGTTCACTCAGTCCAAAGTTATGAGGTAACAAACATAAAAAAAAAAAAAAAAATACAGGCGAATTGAATACCTAATCCTTTTTGGAAGTCGGTAAAAATCTAGATAAAACCGTTTTCTTGATTTCTGACTTTAACATTAACGATTTTCAACGAACATTTTTTTTATTCAAAAAGATAGAAGACAAAAATATTAATTTTGAATATTTATAAAAAAGTAATAGGACTTTATTTTTAACCAATTTTTTTCGGATTGAAGAATTGTTTTTAATGTTTGTTTTTTTTTTTTTAAACATTTTTGAAAACTTTAATATAAAAAAAAATATAAAAAAAACGACTGTAACGAATACAATTTCCAAAAACTCTTTCTTATACAAGAAATCTAATGGCATATTTTGCTTGGAAATTAAAACCTATCCACAAGGTATTTTTTCGTAGTTAAAAAACATACTTTTGATACCTCTTAACTTTTCTTTTAAAATGTATTTTAAAAATAAACTTAAATTGTTATTTATTATTTTATAAAAAGCCTTAACATTGTTTTTTTTGCCACTCTGGGAATGTGCTGCAGTTTTTTTCTGGTGCACTGACCACAGCATCTACATAACTGATGAACCTATTGTAATATCTGAGCATTGTCAAAAATTAGTTGGTATTGTTTTTTAACACTTTAAAAAAGTGGTATGTGGGATGTACGTTCATCTAAACTCATTCCCACTAAACTAATCGTAAATGGATTTTCTACAATTTTCACAAAGACGGTTAACAATTTTAATAAAAAGATTCAAAAATTACTTTTTGAAAAAGATTTTTTTTTTCATTTTTTTATGTAAGTAATACCTATATTTAAAAAAAATATATAGGTACGTTGTTAATGCACTTTAATTAGGCATAACATCAATAGCGTCTCCAAGCTGGAGAAATGGAAAAAAAATGTATGTTTCTTTTAATTTTTTCATTTTGCATAGTCACGGGTAGGACACTTGTAAGAAGAAATTTTTGCCTTTAAAATTTTTTTTTCACAATTGTCCGAAATGTAAATAGAACAAAGAGTAGAATTTGTTAATAAATTATAAAATAATTATAAGAAATTGAATAATTATTGAAAAAAGATATAATTTATTCTGTCGCGGTTTGGAAAAAAGAAGAAACCATTTTAAAAAAAAAGGTTAAGGATTTGCATTTTTCATTCAAACCAACAACACACACGTACTTCAGTATATCTATCATTAATCTCTCAACACTTGAACTATTTAAACTGAAACTTTATAACATTACTCATAGAATGCCTCATTTCCAATTTTTGTATATAGTAGAGTAACTAAAGCAAATTATTAGGGAACCCGGCCGAACAGCTCTAATTTTGACGATTTTTTTTTTCAAACGTAGGTAATTAAAAATACTTTAAAGTCTATAGATTAAAAATTGCCGGTGTTGCCGTATTGTTTTTTAAAATTAAAATTATTTTTTTTTTAACTAAACCATTTTTTTTGCTTAAATTTCATAAAACAAATGATAGCAAAAGATTCTCTAGGTAATTTAAGGAAAATATATAAAAGGCAGTAAGGGACAATCTTCCATCGTTTAAGCGATAAATGCAATTTTCTAACATTCTGACCTCAAACACAAAACAAATATTTTGAAAACAACGGCAACACCTACAATATTTTAAAATACATTTTTAAAAAGCCAGAAGCTCATTCATATCTCTTAAATTTAAATCCACTAAATTTAATCAAGACTTTTTGAAAAAATGGTCTTCAAACTCAGAATTAAAAAAAAAAAAATGTTATTAGAAAAATTTAAAATCACTTTTTTCCAAACTTTTTCTAATAAAATATGAATTTATTTAAAAAAAATTTTTGGCCATAAATATTATCAGTTGAATTTCGAAGCAAAAAAGGTAAAATATATCACACTTTTGAAAAAAAAAAAATGAAAAATTACTTCAATTGTTTTTTTTTATTAAAACTGAATGTTTGCATTGAAATAATTAATTTTCTCAAAGACTGTGGTAAATAGGAACTTTAAATTTTTGCTATTTAACTTTCAACAGTAAGGGTTATTAAATGAATAAAAAATAATTTTATGTTTAGATGTTGAACTTTAAAAAAAAAAAATAAGTTACATTTTTTTTCAAAACTTTTATTAAAAAAAGTTCTTCGAAAATGAAATACTTTTTAATTTTTTTCATAAACCGTAATACATATTGACATTCCCTTTTATAATTTGAAATCATAATAAATGCGGCCAAAAAAATTTGAAAATAAATGCATTTTATATTACGACCAAGTTTAAAAAACGACATGTTAAAATTTTTTCAATAATTTTTTTTTTCAAAAATCTGAGTTCAATTACCATTCTTTCAAAAGCTGTTCATTCAATTAACTTAATTTTAATTTTACATATATGACTAAGCTTCTAGCTTTTAAAAAATGTATATTTGAATATTGTAGGTGTTGCCGTTGTGTTCAAATTTTTTTTTTTGTGTTTGAAGTCAATTAATAAGAAAATTGCATCTATCGCTTGAACTATGGAAGATTGTCCCTCACTCCCATATATTTTTTTTCCTTGAATTTTTTAGACAATCTTTTGGCATTAATTAATTTATGAAATTTAAGAAAAATTTTTGAAAAAAATTTGTTTTTGTTCAAAAAAATCTTCAATTAAATTTAAAAAATCAAAAAATTAAAGTATTTTTAATTACCGACGTTTGAAAAAAAAGATCATCAAAATCTAAGCTGTCGGCCATGTTCCCTAATATTGCCAATTTTTGAGCTTTAGTTACTCCACTAATAAGTATAAAAAGTTATAAAATTAAAGCGACACAGAATTTTAACTCAACAAAAAACCAAATGTGTACCATTTCTGTAGCAACAAAGCGGTTGTTTTAAGTCAGTAGCAGGCTATTTATACATACTTTCATTCATATTTTATAAATCTTGAATAAAAAAAAACGTTCCCTCTAGCCATATCCATACAAAAACCACATATTTGTATGCAACAGTGGATCACTGTGGTGTATACGTATTATTTTCTTTTTTTTTATAAAAAACTTGAATGTGTGGAATTCAATCAAAATTTACTTTTGATAAGTAATAAAATAAAAAAGAACTTAGTTAAGTCCGATTTATTTATTTCTTAAAGTACAACAAAGTAAAATTTGCAAAATCATATCTTGAACTATTTAAGGGATGACCATAGAATTCACAGAAATATTTTTTTTTTTTTTTTTGTAATACCATATCAACCATAACTGCCCTTATGCCGGATTACCTTGAACCTTGTTAGAGATTATATAGGTTTTATGTTGTTATCATTGAAAATTGGGTCAACCCCAGTTTACGCATCAATAGTTAAGCCTCCCTTTGGCAGCCAATAAGCCAATCTAAATAAATTCAATTCGAAAATATTGGCGAGGTTGTTGTAGTATCGAGTATTGATAGGCGCATATAGTAGGAGTAAGAGGGTTGGCAGTTTTTCAGGATAAATGGCTCCCAAAAGTATTGCAAATGCAATCATGTGCGAATTGGATATATGAGACTGTTAAATCGATTGATTAAAATTTTGTTTTTTTTTCACTCACACTTTTTTTTTTATTGGTTAGAAAGGCAGGTGTGTGTGGGATTTTTTTGCAGGAATTTAATTTTTTTTAATGGTTTTTTGTTCAAAGTAAAAATAAATAGAGTCATATTGTCAATGCGGGATTCATTCATTGTTCAGAGTAAATATATGAGAGTGAGCGTTCCTATAGTAAAAAGGATGAAAGATGATTAAAAGAAAATATTCGAAATGACTTTTTGATAGAATTTATGCAGGCAATATTTTATACCTACCACATCTCTGTTGGATGATTGGATGGTTTAATATTTTTTTTTAATTTCGCAATAATCCAGGGTATGTGGAATTTCTTCTTTCACAATTTATTTTAAATAAATATAGTTTTTTTTTATTTTTTTCAAAATTTAAAAAAAACATTAACGGGTGGTATTAAAATTCAATTAAAATTAATTGCAGATTTACATATATATTTCAATGTTTGGATTAATATTGGATTAATGAGATTTTAATTTCCGGGATAACCGGAACAGGTAGCAAATAAGTAGCGAGAACTTTAAACCGCCTATTTGTTAGTAATTTTGAATTTTTTTTTTTAAATAAATGCGTTAAAAATTAATTTAAAAGGTAAAAATGCATTTTTGTTTTTGAGAAATAAAAAAATTTAAATTATTAAAATTAATTAATGGGAATTCGGTGAATTCGGTTAATTCTTATGATCTCATATGACTTAATATTTGAATGAAAATCATGATTTGTAGAACTTAAAAGAAGTCGATTAAGAAGCTACAATGTTCGTTTCATTTCAAATCCAGTCCTTAGGGACCGAACTGTAGAGGAAGATCACAAATAAAATGACACAAGTCAATGAAATTTTGTACAAATTTACATTTGCTAAAAAGATCAAGCAAAACGAATTAAATATCGAATCGATAAAACATTTATCTTCCATTAAACTTAGTGTAGATGTTCCAATTTTCTGATTTATAAGGATATAAACAAATATACTTACATCCTTTGTTCATATTTCATTCTTGTAAATCACTACGCTGCTGGTTAAAAAAAATGTTATCCTTCAAATCAAAGAATCGTGGAGGACTTTTTCCATTAAAATTCGAAAAATAAAGAAAGTAGTTTTCCTAGTTTTCAATTTTCTCAAAAACTAGAAGGCTTAAGAACATACCTATGGTTTTCAGTATTTGATAAGAAATTCATAAAAGGTAGTTTACATTATCGATTAAACCCGTATTGAAATCCATAGTCTTGACAAAAATACATAGTATTCAATGTATTTTTTCATAATTATTTTTCACAAATGTTGACTTTGAAATCGATTATTTCAAAAACAACTGATTAAAATTATTTGATTTAAAAACTCAAATTAAGTGTACAACTCTAGCTTTTGAAAAAGGTATCATTGATAACTGTTAGTGTTGCCGTTGTTTTTAAATACTTTTTTTTTAGTATTTTTTTAAGAAAATTGTCCCTCCTGCCTAAAGGGGGGACATAGGCCCTCTCCTCCCATAACAAAATATGATTGTATTGAATACCTCTACAAAAAACCGTTTTCAATTCTCGGCGAATAAGTTATAGTACTCGACAGTGTTGCCACTTCCAAACAAAATTTGCGCAGTAGATCCATAAAAAAAATGCAGTAGATTAAAAAAAATCGCAGTAGATTTCATTTAACAATCAAAATACCCGTATGTTGAGCTAACAGTCAGAATACTTTTCTTATTACAACCAAACTCATGTAAAGAATTTAAATTAAGCATTTGTACTTCCTTTTAGATTTTTTTTTTTCACAAATATAGGCTCTATCTGTTGGGCCAAAAATACTTTTAACAGTGTTAATCTTGATGTTTTGTAGCTTTTTAGAGCTGGTTCTGAGTTAAGAGCAGATTTTGTACATTTCAATACTACTTATTACAAAGGAATTGGTTTATTATTACCTTAAAACGCTTGGAATTTGATTTGAAGAAGTGCAGTAGATTTGATTAAGTGGCAGTAGATTTATTTTTTGCAAGAAATGCAGTAGATCTACTGCAATTGCAGCAAAGTTGCAACGCTGGTACTCGAGCCTTGTGCTGTTATGAATTTGTCTCGAAAAAAAAAAACACGTTTACGGGGGTATCTCGAAAAGGGAAGCTAATCCGATTTTGGTAAAAACAGATTATTATTGGTGAGGCGTTCAGAAACAAAGCCTGATTTTTAGTTTTTGTCGTCATTTTAGGTCAACCTTAAACTTGTTCAGGCTCACTGTGGATGGCGATGAAAGACTGAAATAATTTGACATGAATCTGTTACATTTGTTTAAAAAACTAAACGTTGACCAAATTCTGGAAATTTAGGTAGTAGTATTGTTCTAATTTATATTCTAGCAAACAAAACATTTTTGTTCGTAAACGAGTTGATGAAATGCACTTTTGTACATCTTTCATTTAAAATATTCGATCACGAAACATATAAAAAAAATATAATTAAATCAGCTGTTGAAGGAAAAAATTCATCACTGAACAAACTACACTTAGGAGCAAAAAAATGGAATCAAACTTTTCGTTCTGTAAAAACGATAATAGGTCAGGATGTAATTGACATACATGAATGTTAATTGCACCATTAAAAAGCTTGAAACAAAAGCTTTAAATCAATGCTAGAAACTTAAAAACCCGTTCACTTTATAAAGATCCAATCAACATAAATGAAGCATGTAAGGAAAAAAAGACTGAAACAGAGAGTATCTGGAAAATTTAACATTAAAAAAAAATTAAGTGCAATTTATTGACAGATAGCTATGATACTATCGTATGCATTTATAAGTTTTCACCAACCATTAAAAGTAAAAATTTCAAGCTTTTAAATGAGACCATGAAACTTGAAGAAACATTATTTTATCCATTGCAATTTTTGTTTTTAATATAAATAATTTTTTTTTGATTCCGTTTTTTTGCTCTTAAGTGTAGTTGTACTAAAATCAGTATTGAAAAAATCAAACGGTTTTGACAAACTGATCAAATTTGAAAAGTTATAGGAAACAATTAGCTTCACAAAAATTTAAACTCCATATAAATTTTATAAGGCCGTGACAGAATATTTTTGTCAAAAATAACCTTTTTTTTATTTTTAGAACTTTATTTCATTCCAAAATCTAAAGGCTAACAGAATTTTACTGAACAGAATTGAATTGAACAGAATTCAATACAAAAAAAAGATACAAATCAAAAAAACAATATAATTACAAAATTAAACAATATTTCATATAATGAATAATTAAATTAATATATTTTTTTCTTTTTATAAATTAAGATTTATTTGTGACATTTGACAATTTTACATGCAGATGTATTTTTTAAACTAGTGAATAATATGGCCGTAAGAGCCACTCGTAGGTAGGGTTGGATTAAATCAAGATAAAAATCGTATTTAAGGAGGTTTTATCACCCTCGTTCAGGCCGGAGGAGAGTCAGTTTCTTAATTCGTGTTTCAAGTAGAAAAGAAAAATTAAAAACAATGGCAAAATTGGACTTAACCAAAAATCCATTCTTTAATTTTTCTTCTTCAAATAAAAATATTTTCATGTACATTTTTTGAAAAACTAGTTTTCACACTCAAAATCTCAAAATATTTTTTTGAATTGATTTTTTATCAAAATTTTTCGTTACTATAATTATAATTTTTGTATTTCACCATTGAATATGTTACAATGTGTTACTTTTATTAATTAAACGTCTTCAAGTTTTTCAAAAAAAAAAAACAATTAGCACGAAAAATATTTCTGAAAACTGAAAAATAATCCTTCATTAACTCGACTATTACCAGTATTAATATTGCAGTGTTAAGATAAGTTATATCCATCCATTATCATATTTGGCTTGATTTTTTATGACAGCATTACTGATAACTTTTAATCCCTTTTCTGTTCTTCTTTTTTTATTCTTCCAAAAATGTCCGTGTTCTATTCTCAGATTTTATATCGTACTCTATTGTTTTGGTGCGATTCGAATATTTTCGGGAATATGCCCAAAACCTATCGACATTCTATTAGTCAATGCTTTTCAAATAGAAGTAAAGGCTAAGTGAATTGAGCGGAATTAAACTCAAGCATTAATTTCAGGTTATTTAGTTTATTATTGAGGATAATGAAGGGAAGGAAGAATTAACTCATCCATAATAAGCCCATATTAGTTATCAATTCTCATGTATCTTCATCTACACTACCTCAAATATCAAGTAGATTAGTCTGCCTAGTACATAGAGCTTGCAATGTTGGCATTATAAAGCTTAAGCAGTTATAAGTAGAAAAAGGCGGTATTCGAAGCTTCGTCAAAAAGTCAAACTCAAAAGTCACTGCTCGAGATGGAATACAGAAAAATGCAAAAAAGAAGCGAATAACAAGTGCACCCTTTAGCCAAGAAAACGACAGGCATGTATCGTAACCTGGATAAAATTTCTAAATCGATAGATTCAAGAGCAAGAATAAGCTCGCAACCATCTTCAATATAGTCGCTCAAAAATGAGGATATGCTTAGGAGATTTGTTCGCCAAAGTTTACTATTAACAATACTCAAGGGCAAGGCCAACTAGCTACTTGTGGAAGATAACGAAATTCTTCACAAATGCCGACCGTTCTATGATAGACTTTTTTAATGAACAATTTCCAAGGCTTTACTCTCTAATAGCTCAACTTAACAGCGAAGGAGTTAGTTAAGCAGTAAAATACTCAAAAAACGTAAAAATTTTTTGAGAGGTTTCGGATGTACATAGATAAGGTTCATGATTGTTACATCTCCAAGCTCATAGAAGGCTATTAGTCCATTGAAATTTTACATTAACCTTGCATTTTGGGTAGGACAAGATTTTTTTTGTTTTGATCTGTAGGGGAGGTTAATGTGAGTATACAATCCAGTTTTTGGGGTTGAAAGCCCCTCCCATTTGGCCACCATCTTGGAAAAGGGGTGTAAACTGTTTTTTATCGTTATCTTGCGAACCGTAAGTCCCACAAAAAAAATTTCTGAAGCGATTTTGTAGATAATTTATTTCTCTACAATTTTGATTAAGGTACTTTTTTCTGTTAAATTGCAAATAGTAAAGTTATACTTGAAAATAGATGTAAGATGCACTTATTGTACAATAAAGGGAAACATACAACATTTCCAAAAAACGTGATTCCCCCTTTTGCATAATATTTTTTATCCCAATGTGCACATTTTTATTTTTTTTTAGTTAATTCGTATTTACGTAATAAGATAAGTTCATAAAACTAAAAAAATTTAAGCTACTTCGATAAAAACCTCAAAAATCAAGCAAAATAAACCAAAAATATGTATTTTTTCGTATGTAAGTGCAATCTAGTCACCTTCTCTGCGCTCTACTCGCGAAACGGTTCATCTTACAGAAAAATGTGCTGGGCATATGTTGTAGATAATTTCACAACCATCAATTTTTATATAACCTTTGATGACCTCCGATCAATAGGTCGCGAGATATTTGAGAAAAACTTTTTGTGACCTTTTGACCCCTACAACTCTTAACGCGGACACAATATCAATGTCGATTTTTCACATCTTCATAACAAAGCCGTCATTAAGCTGATAAAACCTAAAATTACTGGACTATCTAACGATTTTGATTAAACTTTGCAGACATAATATTCAAAGCTATTGCAATAGAACTGCTTTTTTATTTTTTTTTCAAAAAAAGTCAAATAAAAAAAAAATTTTTTTTCATATTAAAAAAATTTTTCCTAAATGTCTGCTCTTCCCCAACCTCAACCAAATTTCTTAAAAAGTTATATAGAGGCAGCTCGCAAAATCTACTAGTAAACTAACATAAAAGTGCTTTGAACTGTTTTCTTTTATATTATTTTTAATTAAAAAATTTAACGACAAAAATATTTTGAACTAATTTTTTTCAAAATTTTATATAATTAAGTACTAATTAAGTTTTCAAAATTTAATGCTGTAAACAGAAAACCGGATGCAAAAAAGTCTTGCCGTTTTCCAGAAATTAAAAATTGTAGAAAAAAAGCTACGGCCCTTCAAAGAATTTTTTCTTGAAAATGTACATCTATTTTTAAGTATAACTTTCTAATTTGCAATTTTACAGAAAAAAGTACCTTAATCAAAATTGTGGAAAAATAAATTATCTACAAAATCGCTTTAGACATTTTTTTTGTGGAACTTACGGTTCGCAAGATATCGATAAAAAACAGTTTACACCCTTTTTCCAAGATGGCGGCCAAATGGGGGGGCTTTCAACCCCGAAAACTGGATTGTATACTCACATTAACCTCCCCTATAGATCAAAACAAAAAAAACTTGTCCTACCCAAAATGCAAGGTTCGGTTAAATTTTTGTAACATTTCAATGGACTATATAGGCTTAGGGATTTTCATTCCATACACCAAGCCGGTACCGGTTCACGATGAGACTTCAAACAACAGGGCTGTGCCATCTTTTCTTTTGCTTTCACGGAAAGGTGTATTACGGCTTCACAGTTTAGAACCGTTACCATCAACTAAATGCGTTTCCAAAATACCTATATACAATCCTCTAATTTTAAAATGAAATGTCCCCCATCAAAAGTCCACTTAAAAATAGTTTACCTACGACGACATTGAAGTGAAAGCTTAAATTATTTTCAAATGGAAACCTTTGCATAATGAACAGTTTGATGCAACCGGTTGGTGACACAGTCCACATCAGCCAGAGATAACCACAGGATGGACTGAAAACTACAACTACTAAAGCTTAGAGAGATACCAAGGCATCCAAAATTGCAATTAGCGTTGGTGGTAGTTTGAAAACCACAATAACAACAGCCAGCCCTTGTACCTACATGAGTTTAAAACACGAAAATTTTATAAAGCTCGAGTGCCTATTTAGGTTCAAAGAAGGAAAACTATAATTGCGTTGGTTAGGTACTTTGTGTTATTGTTTTAAAGCTAATTCTTGAAGCATGGAAAAATGGCCTGACCTGTTTTATATCTGTCAAAAAACACAAAAAACACTTGGCAACCTTAAGGGAGCAACAAATTCACCCAAACATGATATTAAGATACACAGAAACAAAGATACACTTCACACTGAGATTGAATTATGGTGAGCACGACACAGGCAGGCAGGCAGGCAGGACACCACAACAACGCACCGTACAATAACAAGAACCTTCCTATGCGTCGTTGTCTCGGTCGTCCAGTCCACCATTCAAAGCAATTTCGCCTAATTGTGAACAGCCTCACGTTCATGTGCGTATCTCAAAGAATCCATCTGCCGGACAACGACAATGGGACCTTTAATGATACATTGTATTGTGGGCTCATAAATGCCAAATATTTTGTAATAAAGTGACACATTTCCCTCCCATCCTCATCCCTATCAGATAAGTGGGGTTTGGGGGGGGGGGGGGGGGGTTCATGTAACAATACGCATTGCAGATGGAACACAAGAGATACACTTAGCCATATAGCTGTTTGCTGCTGCTTCTAGTATACTGCCTCTGGTGGAGTCATAGTTTGGAGTTGGAGAGTAGTTGAGCTCGTAGAGAGCAGCCAAAGTAAAGCTATTGAAAAGAAAATCCTTCGTCCTGTCGCTATAGCTTTTTTTTCAATTTTTTTTTTCTTTTTCTATCCTCGGCTTTGTTGCATTGAACAACGTTCTTTCATGTTATTTGTGGGTAGTTTTTTTTTTTTTTGTTATTTTGCTCTATCTCCTCTAGTACAATTTTTTTTTATATGTGATGTGTTGTTTTTTTTTTTTTGTTCATTTCCTATGTCGTTAGAAGAGGCGTAAGGATGTTAGGGTGATTTGGGGTTGATGTTGCGGTGGAGACGAACCATGGCGTCCATCAGGCAGGAAATGGAAAATGGTAGAGCTTCGAGCGTTTATTTGAATTCGAGTATGAATGTGCTAGGCGTGTGTTTAAGAATGTGTATGTGTGTGGATAAGGACGACTCTGTGAGTTTTTTTCTACAGATGGACATGTGATGGCTTTAAATACTCCAACTGAATGAATGAATCCGGTGGACAGCAGTGCTTTTGACTGCCGACTTAAATAATGTTATATAGGAAAGAAAAACTGCCTAAAGGCTAGAGCAAAACGAAATACAAAAAAAAAAAAAATAGTAGAAGTTTACAAAGTGAACAAAAGAAAGAAAAATAAAAAAAAAAAGAAAAAAAAAACATTAAACAACCAGCTTTAGATGATCTGAAAGAACATGCATGTTAAAGATACCTTTTATGTTGGCTTTATTTTTTTTTTTGTCTCCATTCGTGTTTTATAGAGATGAGATGACCGATGACGACGATGGGGGGAAGAAGAAGTGCGAGAGAGCAAAAAAAAAAGGAAAATAAGAGTGATTAAAGGATAGGTTTGAACATTTTAATTTGTATGGGTACCTTGGTGACAGTACAATTTTACGTAGGCTATTGTCAAAATGTTTGATTGATTGGACTTTTTTTTAAAGAAAAAAAGTGAGTATTTATATGGAAAGAGAAATAAATACAAAGGAAATCTCTTAAAAGAATAAGGTGATGGGAATGAAGGTGTGGTCTTTATTTTTTAAAAGTGATGAAAACAAAGAGCTTTGAAGGTGCTGGGGAATTTAAAATTGTATAAAAAATCTTTACGTATTGAACTGAAAGTTTTATAAAAAATTTACTTTGTTAGAGAATGAGTTCTTTGTATAGGTAAAGTAATTGCATTCTCAGAAGCCAAAATGGTGTTCTACTGTAAATGAACCTTGTCAATCATTTAATTTTGCGACTTTTCCAGAAAAAAAATTTGAAAAAAAAAACCACCTCAAAGAGCGGATTCCACATTAAATTAAGCTGATTTCTGCATGGTTTTATGCCAGGATGACTTCTATCTTAAATTAAGCGGATAAATCTTCTTTATTTCTTGAATGGGCAAATTTAAATTAAATTCATGAAATTTAAGCGGAAAATCATGTGTTTTATGTGGAGCATTTTAATAAAAAAAATCTGGCAACCACTGCTGGATCACTAGTCGAGTGCCTTACCATTTCACAGTTGGAAATAAGTATCATAAACTGTAACTAAAACTCAAGTCTAACTATAATTTTAAAATTTTGATTTTTCGTCGGTTTTTTTACGATGCCAATTTACATCAAAATGAAATGAAGTTCACACTAAAATTAACAGAATTTAAGCGGAATCAACTTATTTGTTTATTATTTATTATTTGTTTTAATTATTTTATCTTATTTTAAGGTGCACTTTTTTTCTCCTGTTATGTTCATATAGAATTTTTTATTGAAATACAGAATTTTGGTCATACAGAATTTAGGAATACAGAATAACGACTTTTTTACATTATCAAAACGATATTTTTATACAGCATTTTTACAGAATTTTGATATACAATATTTTGACCAACCAGAATTTTGCTATACAGAATTTCGACATTCAAAATTTAGCTCGTACAGCATTTCGCATATACAGAATTTGGACATACAGTATTTTGCCATACAGTATTTCGACCCCAACCAAAAAAAAAAAACAATTTATTAACTTGAATGTTAAAATTAAGAAAAAAATTCCAATAATTCATTTTTTGATTAATTTTTATTTAAAACATTGTTTTTGTTTTTTTTTTCAATTTTGTTGAAAATTTAATTCTTTGTATGTATTTCCTTTCCCGGGTTACCCTATAACCTATTCCTGCCGGAGCGGCTGGCGGCGTACTTTTTTTCCCCAAATTTTGACTTTAAAATCGACTATTTCAAAAACTTTTTATTATAATAACTTGATTTAAAAATAACAATTCAGTGTAAAACGTTAGCTTTTGAAAAAGGTATCATTCATAACAGTGAGTGTTGCCGTCATTTTTAAATATTTTTTTCTTTATTTTAAGTAATTTTTTTGAAAATTGCCCCTCCCTCTTGAAAGGGGGGAGATCAACCCCCTCTCTGGTAGTAAAAAATGGTTGTATTTAACTCCTCTACAAGAATACGTTACAATTTTTCACCTTCTGAGTTATCTTTTGCCCACAAATGACCCCCATTAAACCTCTTTTGGCTAAAAATATGAAAAACTATTGAGAAAATTGTTGCTAAATTTCATTTTGAATATATTTGTTATAAATTCAATCAAAAAAATCCTCGAAAAGTTATAATCTGTGAGCGCTATTAATTTAATTCCGCTAGATGAGCGAATTTGGCCATAATTATTTTTTGTGGTTTTTGTTATTATTTCTGTTTAAAATAAGTATTCCTACAAGAAAATACAATATAAACCTAGTTTTTGTTATTTTTATTTTTTTTTACCAAAAACTAAAAAAATTGATTAATGGCCTGTACTCCGCCTGTCGACATTATTTTTCTCAAATTTTTTTCCTCATCCCTAATATGCAATTCTCAGTTTCTTTTCTCTCTTCCCCAACCTTAATTAAGATCACCCAAAATAAAATACACTAATAACATCAGTAAATTTAATTTAAAAATAAAAAAAAAAAAGCGTTGCATAAAGTAAGGAGTATTTTCCATCAGAAAGTCAAAAACTAATTGACCCCCGATTCTCTAAAGAGCACCTAAGAGCACCCAATTTTTGTTGCATTGTGTTTAAGAATATATAAACTAACTCATAAGTTTCATTTCATCGCAGAATAACGGGGTATACTAAAACAAAATCATTAAAGTTCAAATAATAATTTACCAAAAATATCAAGTTTTTAGATACTAGTTCTAAGCCTGAATTAAAATAGAAAAAACCATCTAACATTTTCAAAACTTTGTTAATATCGTTAATAAGTAACTGAAGAAGAATTCTCCATTTAATTTTTTTTAGATTTCTATCATAACACTTCGATATCGCATATAGAATAACACTTACCAAAATACTTCGCATTCAAATAAAAATGAGGTGGATGTAACAATTAACTTTGAACTCATTTTTTAACAAGACCGATCGAAAAACAAAAAAATGAGTGCAGCATATTGACACATGTTTATTTTGCACCCACTTTGCCAAACTTTTTGGTGTCAATTTTGATTTTCAGAAAATCGACTTATGACCAGGTTTTTACTGCAAATACGCCTATGTGCGGCGCTTCCTGTAAACAGATTACAAAATTAATGAAAACATAATTTCCAGGACAAAATTCTCTTTTTAAGCCTCTAATTTATTAATATGTAGATCTGTGATTTTTTTGTTTTAATTTCAATATCATTGTTCCAAAAAATTTATTATTTATACAAATTTGTAAGCTTTTGACAATATGGTTAAAAATAATTACATAAATAAAAAACAAATTAATGGGAATAATGGAAAATGTACGTTATACAAAATCATACATTATTTTAATTTTCTATGCGCGCTCTAATATTGTTTTGATTGATGATGCACGTATTATGTCTGCCCATCATATGAAATATATCTTTTTTAGTGCACGTCGCGTCGCGTTATATAAAAAAAAATATATATTCAATTATTCATAAAATTAACAAAAACACCAGAACGAACATATTTTGTGCACTAACGAATGTGATTGTTGTGTTTTAATATGCAAATTGTCTTTCTATGACTGAGTGAAATGATATCCTCTCTCTCGGATCCACCAACTAAAATAAAAAAAAATTATACTCGTTTCAGTTTTTGCGGCTAATTAACAACTTCAAATGAAGCAAAAAAATATAACAGAAATGACAGAAAATAAAAGCATTTTGATTTAAATCTGTTTCATTCATACGCCAAATTTATTCCAATTTTGTATTTTTTTTTTTTTTGTTTTGTTTTTATTCTGAATGAATGAATGATATATGAATAAAATCTACATGGAATTATACAGTGAAATGTGTGAGGAGGTGGATCAGATTTTTTATTTTGCAGGGTGAATGGTTATATCGATTTCATTTATGTAATATCAAATTTCGTCGTTTTCTATTACTTATATGATTTTTTTTCAACATCATGGTAATAATAATTAGAGTAGGTTTGTTTATATTTAGATTGGGGGATTGTCTTTCTGCGAATGACAATATCAAACGAATACAAATTTTAAATTGGTTTTTAAATAATGTTATTTGATTTTAATTTTAAATTAAAAATTTTTTTAAGAATAAAATGTAGATTAGGGCGTTCGTTATTTAGGTTTTTTTCGAGAATCAAGTTCCTAAGTAGAAAAAGTGTTTCTAAATAATAAAAAAAAAATCCCCTAATTTTTTCAGATTTTTATTTTGACGCTAGATGGCGCCCCAAGAGGGTTAAAGTTTTTTCTCATTTGAAATACATAGGTATGTGTTGACTTATGAGGCCATTTTTTTAGATATAGCCTTATTGTACAAATTTTTGTTAGGTTCTTTTCTATATTGAACACCCTTTTCAAAAAGGTATAAACCATTTTTCTAGGACCAGAGGTTTAGTCAATTTGTACAATAAGGCTATATCTAAAAAAATAGCCTCATAATTCAACATATGCCTATTTCAAATGAAAAAAAAACTTTAACCCTCTTGGGGCGCCATCTAGCGTCAAAATAAAAATCTGAAAAAATTAGGGGATTTTTTTTGTATTATTATTTAGAAACTGGGGGGTCATTCCGTAATTTTCAGAACGTTTATAGTCAAAACGTTTATCGTGGACGTGATGATCGTCCACAATTTGCTTCACGTAACTCAGCGAAATACGTTTCGTCTACGTTTATTTCTTCATGCAGTTTGAGAGCTTTCAGAAATTCTCAAACTGCTTTAAATGTCATACTGACTCTGTCTGTCATTACGAATAAGAGGGAGAAGATGCGTTGTTGTTTTGTTATTTGTGTTGTTTTTTTTTTTTGTGTCCTGTCATTTTTGTTGGTGGTGGGTTTTGGTATAAATAGAAGAAAAATGTAAAATAAATATTTGTTTTAATTTTTTTGTTTCTTATTTGCATTTTTCTTGCAAAAACAATTATTTTATGTATATCTATATTTTATATGCACATGTAAATATAATACATACAACCATCACGTTTGTTAGGACAAACTCGTCATTTAAATTTTTTTAGAGTAACCCCAAAAATTAACCATCATTTGATGTTTTTTGTATTTAATAGTAAACAAACTCGAATCTTAAATTGTATTTGGTCACAGCACAGCCTTGAAAAAATAAAAAAACTATAAACGTATGGGAAACGTGAGCTATTTAGCTATCGTCCAAACGTCAACGTTTTTGCGTGTACGTTTAGACGATTTTCGTCTTCCGTGAAGCAAAACAATAATAGCGAAAACGTGAACGTCCAAACGATAGACGTTTTTAATTTTACGTGAAGCAACTCTATCGTCCAAACGTTAACGTCTGACGATAATCGAGATACGGAATGACCCCCCTGTTGTTCAACTTAGAAACTTGATTCAAAAATAACGAACGCCCTAATGTAGATAGAAAAAAAAAAACATGCAGTCAAATTGTGTAATCAAAGTTGAAACATATCAACAGCATGGAATTTTAATTCAAACGCGTGATTGTAGAGAGTTGATTCTTTTTGTTATAGATAGAGGAGACTGATTAAAGGATAACTGCATTTAAGAAAAAATTCTAAAAAATTCTGGAACTCCGCTATCACGTTTTGTTTGAACGTTGAACGTTGGGTATGACAAAATGTTGATTATGGGTAGGGGAAATTTTTTTTGACAATTCTAAAGGTGCCAGGTTAAAGATGAAGGAAAAAAAATTAGGTGTCTCATACGAATTTTTTTCCAACACTCTGCGTTTCGAAATATGAATTTTTGAAAAATACCTACTTTTTTAGAGTAATTTTTGGGTTGTTTTTGATTATTAGCTTTTTTTTGGAGCTTTCAAATCTCAAGTTATATGGGACATGTAGGGCTGCTAAATGCGCATACATGTGCAAAAAATTGGAATCGTTAAAAGAGTTTTGACTGAATACGGAGAAAAATAAGTTTTTAAAAAACAGGTTTTTTGGCCGTTTTTAACTGATTTTCATCGGTTTTTATTTTTACCGTTTTTTTCATCGTTGAAATGAGATTGATACGTCATTTGAAAGGTGAAACAATAAGCTTTCACATGGTATAAATTTTTTTATAGGTTGTTAGGGAAAAAATTCATTTAATAGCATGAGAACATAAAAATAAATGTTTTTTGCTTTTTTTTATGAAATTTCATCGAATTTAAAAAATTCTAGATCTTTTTGTAGATGCCTCATAGACTTGATCTATATATATATATTTTTAGCTAAGATAATAAGCTTTCAGATGGTGTAAATTTTTATAGATTGTTAAAAATAAATGGATTTGTTTTAAATAAATTATTATAATACTTTTTGCTCATTGTAAAAATTTAAAAATGGTTTTACTATTTAGAAGAAATATTTGGCTTTTTAATGGTATAATTTTTTTTTGTGAGCTTTTAAAATAAAAAAAAATTAATATAATGAGAAAAGAAAAAAGGTATTTTTTTTAGCTATTTCTTGTAAATTATGATTGTTTGAAATAAATAAACCCTTCAAATGGCTAATTTTAAAAGCACACAACCTGTTTTCTTACGACGTTATCACGTAAAATCATCGTCCGTAAACCGGCTTTACAGACAACCTCTTTTTTTTCGGTTACAAAGCCTTTAATATATGAATGCAATTTAAGTTTATATCATAGCGGAATTATATATTATAATATGAATGCAAAACTACATACCTCAAGAAGTTTATAAGTGAAAATCACACTACTAAGCTACGGAATTTTTTTACAAGAGTATCAAGTTTTGAAGCAGTTGTTAAAATTTAACTTAAAATCAAGCGACCTCCATGGCGTATGTGTAACATTTTTTTTTTTTAACATTTTTGCTCGTTCAAATATTCTTTATATATTAAGCAAATAATGGAACCAGTTGACCATTGAGAATCATTTTCTTAACATAACCATCATTTAGTTAACATTTAAGAGTAGTCCTTTTGGACTATTCAAGTTAAAAGATTCATTGAAATATGCACTAGATCGTAAAAAAAAACCTGAAACGTTGAGTGACTGTTAGTTTTTTCTGATTATGAATGTGAAATTAAAACTCTTTTGGACGATATTAAAATACTTAAAATATTTTTCCTTTCAGCAAATCTACATCCATATTTAAAATTTTTGTTTTTAATAAAAAAATGACTCCTTCCACAAATTTTATGTTACCCTTTCTAACATAGCTAAAAATAGTTGAAACGTGGTATATCCATCTCCGTTTTGCAGACTCCATCAATTCTTGTTCCACTAGACAAAATTTGATCCTTAAAAAAAAGGTTTTGCCAACAAAATTTGCTATACAAAATAAAAATATCCTAAATAAAACTTTTTTAAAAGGTTACAAAATTTGAAGAAAAGTTCTTAAATTTAAAAAAAATCTTCAAAAGCTTTAAGTGGACATCTAACACAAAACAAAACAAAAATACCAATCATTTTGAATTTCCATAAAATTAAAATACTTCAATCATTATTTCAATATTTGAATAAGCTAAATTAAATAAAAATCCTTTTATTGAAATAACCTTTATAAAATTTGAATGCACGACTAGAGTGCCTACCCAACAACCTACTACCAACCAACTTGACAAGAAAAAATCCCTAAACATTTAATATTCACAAAAAATGTTTCAAATATTTTTAGTATATATAAAAATGGTAGGTGGGTAAAAGTATGCACTACGTTTCTATTTATATTCACATCACATTTTCCACATGAAAAAATGTTTAAATTAAAAAAACTTTTTTTTTTCTTTTTTTCGTATTTCATTCGTCCTGGCCAGTCATCACCCTAAATTGGCAACAATTTTTAGATAATCCTTGTGACAGGAAAACCATCAAGCTCACTCGCTTCTCACGCTATCAGTATTTTTTCAATTAAAAACTGCCACCAAAAACACATTGCATAATGGGTTTTTCCCTCTCATATAAAAATGTGTACCAACAACCAAAAAACCAATACCCACTTTTCGATATCAAATATATATTTATTTTTTTCTGTATTTGAATAAAAATATAAAACAAAAAGAAAAAAAAAATTGGATACAAATAAAATAAAATAAATCTAAACAATTACATTTTGAGAGAGCCTGCATTTGAAAGCGAAACAAAACAATTCCTTTATGTTCTTTTTTTGTCTTTGATATTTTTTTTTTGAAATCCTAAATGCTCAGGGGCGTACACTCCCTTGGGGCAAGCGGGGCGGCGCCCCGGGGCCCCCGACTGACCCCAGGGCCCCAACTGGAGACAATGCAGAGAAGAAAACTGTTAGCATAAATTGAGCTACGAAGTAAATTAAAATGTATTTGAATCACTTCGGATACAAGGGAGACAAATTATATCATTCAGTGTAATGTATAATGCATTGGTAGCCACACAATACATATTGATTTAAGAAAAAGGTTACCCCAGGGGCCACAAAAAAATAAACTGCTTTTTTAAAAGAAAAAATTATAATTTTAGCTTAGGGCCCCAAAAAATATTACTTAAGGGGCCCCAACATAAACACATCAGGGCCCAAAATAAAGACATTACGTTATTAGTGGCATTCCGAATATTACTTCAGAACAGAGTCCCCAATACCCATTAATTCTTGGCTCCAAAAAAATTATATTATATTTTAGGGGCCTCTAAGCACTTAATTTTGAGACCCCAAAAATAATTTTTCAGGGGCCCCAAAATAAAAAAAAAAATATGTCTGATGATAGAAAATCAAATACTTATGTATTAATTACTTCAGAGCAGAGGCCCCAAGAACTATCAATTCTAAGCTTCAAAATTTTTTATTTTAGGGGACTCTAAATATTAAATTTTTGGGGCCCCAAAATTAATTTTTCAGGGGGCGCACAGTAAAAAAAAATGATGATAGATGATGGAAAATCAAATATGTACATGTACATATTACTTTAGAACAGAGGCCCATTTTAGGGGTCTCGAAATATTTAATTTTGGGGGCCCCTAGTACAACTATTTACTACTTTTATGATAGAAATTTTATGTAAGTATAGCAAAGTGCATTTCGAACATATTAAAACATTAAAATAAACCTAAAAATAAATAAAATGTATCTCGTATACGTACTTTTGTTTTTGTATCTAAATATCAAAGGGCCCCCAAAATTTAGTCTTGCCCTGGGGCCCCGGCGACTTAACGTACGCCACTGTAAATGCTCGTCGAATACCAACGAGAACGACATTGCCATCAATCGTCACTTTGTGACAATTCCTTTGGAATTTCATTATTAACACACAAAAGAACAACAAAACAAATAGGCAAAACCAAACACACAGAGAACCAATCTAAATATTGAATTTATACCAACACCAAGTGCGACGCGGATGGGACTACAGCGGAGGCGGACGTTTGAAGGAAAGATGAAAAAGAGAAATATAAAGGATGAGGACGTTCAGCATTGTTGGGCTGTGAATCCGCAGAGCCTATGCCTATAATGTGGGGGCAATGAAATCCTCCCAACACAAAATGGATACAAGAAAAAACAACGAAAGCGCTAAATCACTCGCCAGGCACGGAGGAGCTCTCTCTACAACATTCCTTGGAATGGATTATACCCAAGCCCATTCCACTTTTGCTCTGCTCTGCATTTCATCTGCATGAGCTGACAGGAACAACGAATGTTTTTATGAGTGCTCTTAATCGTTGTCGTATGTCGGACATGACACTTGCCATAATTTTGGACAATACTGTCAATGAAATTAATTAATCGTCCACATACACACACACAGAGTTCCCCAGAGCGAGCGGGGGCTTATCGCTTAGTTCCATCATGACAATCCCCCCTCGAATTCCCAGTAAACGAATATAAATTCCCATTCCCGCATATATCGAAGAGTATATCCAACCGATCGGCAGAGAGGGCTTATCACTCCGGAAAAATCTTTCGGCCTATTATCCTGCCTGCTCTATGGAAATGTGATGCATCAACACTAAACGAGCTCTATTTCATAATAATTCATAAAAAAAAAAAAATGAGATGTATTTTTTTTTGTGTTTTTTTTTTTTTTGTTTTATTATGAATTAGTCCGCAGTCGAGTGCAATTAATTGTTACACTCTGGAATTAATTTATTGCTTTGCTAGGCGGGTCGGAAAATTCCCCAATTTATTTACTTACGAGTTAATGAATGTGTCAACAGGATAGGCATTTAGCTCTCTCTCTCGTTGTATGTCGTTGTGTTTAGAGTAAATTAGAGTATAGTAAAAGATCCTAATACTTTTCGTTTCGAATGAATAGTTCTAATTTTAGTCGAAAATAAATTAAAATATTTTGATAGGAATGTGAAGAAGTGTGAGAGGAATATTGTTGCCAGGTGTTTTTTTTTTGTTTTTTGTAGTTTATTTATTTGTGTTTGAAATTTGAATTTCCTTGAATCTGATGCTGGTGAGGAATTTATTGAAAAAAAAAAAAACAAAAAAAAACAAATCTTGAATATTTTTTCATATTGGAAAATGCGTTTAGTATAAATTTGTCCTTTGGAATTATCTAATTTTTTGACGTGATAACGTCTTATAAATCGATGAACAATGGCAGCCACCACAAAAAAGTGACGCCATTTTCTAACGTTACACTTCGCACTTTCGCAGTGTGGCAAAAAATTTCAATTCAAAATTAAAAATAAACTATTAGAGATACAAAAATCTTCTATAGCTTATTTTTGAAAGATAATAACCTAAAGCTTAATCCAAATGAAGGATTTTAAAAAATGCCGTCATTTAATAGGGTAAACAGGGGTAAAACGGAAAGATGAAATTTGGGCTAACATCTAAACACGAAGTTGTAGAGAATTGATTTTTTTGCTGAAGATAGATGAGATTAATTTAAGAAAAAATTCTAAAAAATTTTGAAACTAAGCTATAACGTTTTGTTTGAACGTTGTACATGTGTTGGGGCTATGACAAAATGATGATTTTGGGTAAAAGACATTTTTTTTGACAATTCTAAAGATTTCAGGTGAAAGATGAGGGAAAAAAAATTAGGCATCTAAAACGGATTTTTTCCCAACACTCTGCGTTTCGAAATATGAATTTTTGAAAAACATATTGTTTTTTAGGGGTATTTTTGGGTAATTTGATTTTTGGAGCGTTCAAACTCAAACTTATAGAACATGTAGGTTTTGGCCTTATACATACATGTGGAAAAACTTGGAATCGTTAAGTGAGTTTTGACTGAATAACGGAAGAAACAAGTTTTTAAAAAACACGTTGTTTGACCGTTTTTAACCGATTTTCATCTTTTTTTATATTTATCTTTTTTTCTTTAATAAATACAGGAATAAAGTAGGTATATGGAGTAATGATAGACTATGACTACGACTATATGTGTGCGAAGTTTCAATCATTTTCGTAAACACAGTTTTGAGATAAATAAAATTTTAGAATTCAACAGGTTATAACTTTTGACGAAGAGCATATAGAAATTTTATTAAACTTTTATGAGCATCCTGATACAATTACCTTTCATTTGGTATATCACTCATAACGGTAGACTAACTACAAGCTACACAATGTTAAATCAAGAAACTTGCGAAAAACCTCAAACACCAGTGGAGTACCGTAATCTCAGTCTGGAAATTCGACATGGTTGACTTTAAGAAATTCTAACTTCTCTTGTAGGCATCTTTGAAATGAGATTGATACGTCATATGAAAGGTGAAATAATTTTTTTTCATATGATATATATTTTATAGGTTGTCAAACAAAAAAATTGATTCCATAGCCTGAGAACATAAAAATAAATGTTTTTTTTTTTTGCTTTTTTTAATGAAATTTGATCGAGTTCAAAAAATTCTAGCTCTTTTTGTAGATGTCTCATAGACCTGATCGATATACATATATATTTTGAGCTAAGTTAGGGAAAAAAATGGAATTAATGGCGTGAGAAGATAAAAATTCATGTTTTTTTTTGCTTTTTTTGATGAAAATGATTGTTTTCAATAAATTATTTTTATACTTTTTGCGCATTGTAAAAATTTAAAAATGATTTTATTCTTAAGAAGAAATACTTGGCTTTTAAATTGCATAATTTTTTTTGTAAGCTTTTAAAATAAAAAAAATTAATATAATGAGAAAATAAAAAAGGTATTTTTTTTAGCTTTTTCTTGTAAATTATGATTGTTTGAAATAAGTAAACACTTCAATTGACTCATTTTAAACAAAAGCACACAACCTGTTTTATGACGAAGTTATCACGTAAAATCATCGTCCGTAAACCGGCTTTACAGACAACCTCTTTTTAATATATTTCCTTGGGAAGAGAACAACAAATTGATTTAAAAATTAACGGTTCATTGACCTCATTTAGCTTTGCTCTAAGCGCAATGAAATATTTCATAGTAAAAATCGATTTATTTTATGACTACTTTACGAATTGTGTTGTAAAATTGGAATGAATACCTATTTAGAGACCAGGAATAGGGATTAAATAATGAAGGCTTCGCAGGAAATAGGGAAATGCTATTTTGAAATCCAAACCACACTCGGTCAGTTCAAAGCATTCGTTATATACAAATAATAACACTAATACGCTGTGATTTTGTCGCACATTATTTTGAATTATTTGCATCGATGATTTCAAATTTGAAATACTTTTTTATATACAATGTGTGCTGGTATACAGTTGCGACTTGCGATTTAATGGGAGAAGTTTGCATAATTTGAAAACCTTCGTTCAGGTGGAGCTATTCCAAAAATCAAAATTTTTAAAATAGATGATGGCTTTCAGCTAAAAACCCGATGGTGTACTGTTGTCAAAAAAGTGTTTCCAATTATGTTTCACTATCAGCCCCCCCTTGCCAGATGAGTGATACATTAAAATATCAGCAAAAATTCTCCGGATTATAAAAATGTGTTTCCAAGACGTTTTCGTTTTTCAAAAACAGAGACTAATAAAATATTTCTGACTTCGAATTAGAGTTCAAAACTCATAATATTTAACCTTCAGAAAAGTATATTTTGGTTCACGTGGAAAAAATCTTGTTGACTGATATAATTTTACCATTCAGACTTCCGGTTCACATATAAACTTTGAAGCGATAAAGCGAGGATTTGTATTTCCGCATCAAATGTGGATTTTCTACATTCCACTCGTGCAAATTGTGAGGGTTCATGTATCCATTCTTTTCATTTTTGTATCATGTCGAATAGTCAAGTTATTGGGTAGGTTCAGAAACGTTAAGGACTAAATATTTACGTAATTCATCGGTCTCTGATTGGTCAACTGTCAAAAAAAAATCCTTCCAATTTAGGTAATTTTATTGGAAAGCTGACTAAAAAGTTAGGCAAGTTAAGCTTTTCTAAGCACCCCCTACGTCATTTTAAAAATTTAGCTTTCTCGGTTCATTTGCATTTCTAAGCCATTTTTTTCCGACGAAATGATTATAAGGATCGAATCGGTTTTACTAAACGGGCAAGGTAACCAAAACTCGATTGAATGAAAATTAAAGTGTTCCTCTTGATTTTCTCCAACACAATTAGAAAACCACGCAAATTATTGACATAATACTAAAAAGAGTGAAAAAAAAGCAATAAAAAAATGATCGGTCTAACGCTGAAAAGTCAGAAGTTCATTAAATACACCGAAAAAAAAATTGATAACAGCTATCAAAGTAACATTTTTCAGTGACAAAAGTCGTCCAACAATTAAAATATCAATTTTGATATTTTATCATATCATTTTGACATTTTTTAATTTCAGGTGGGATAGTGAAAATTTCACTTTGACAATTAAAATATCATTTTGACATTTTCTTAAGTTTAAGTGGATAGTGAAAATTTCACTTTGACAATTAAAATATCAGTGTTGACTAGATTTTACGTTTTAGTTTATTATAATAAAACCTATTTCTTTACTTTTCTTTTTTATTATTTTTATTATTTTAAGAATTTTCTTTCTTTTTTCAAAACATTACTGAAAGGGAATATTCTTTACAAAATAGTGGTGATATTATTTTTTCTATTATAGGTGATATAATTGTTTTGTTATTTTCTCCCAAACTATGTAAAGTAAAATCTAAGTGCCGATCAAATTTTCTCAGTAAATCATACATTTTACTTTGAAAAAACACAAAGCGCCTTTAAATTAGTACACATTAAGAATTTTTTATTTAATATTTTTCAATAATTTGGAATGAGAAATTGATATGAAAAAATGATAGTAAAATATCAAAAAAAATTTCCAAAATGTGACATTTAAATATCATCCTGATAATAAAAATGTTGTTTTAACATTTTAAATATCATAAAACACATTTTAGAGAGCATTTTTGGCTTATTTGGTATATTTAAAAAATGTTAATTTGATATTTAAAAAATGTTAAATTGATATTGGTTTTTTTTTCGGTGTACAACAACAAAAAATGTCATATTTTTGAATAGGTAACACAATTTTAACTCTTCTAAAAAATATTTATCACGTGCTTGTTTTGGGTACGCCCGTTTTGGAATAGTGCCATTTCCGGTCGAATAACAAAAAGAGTATAGCCTCTGAACTCAACACACAAAGAAGAAAAAGTATAAAAAGTTTTAAAATTTTTTAATATAAATTTGTTTTTTTTTTTTTTGTGTACAATTATTAACAGCAACTGATCTCACTGTGAATCTGGACGAGCTAAATGAAAAATGCTAAATTAAAGGTTTAACTGATCATTCCGGTTCCCTAAACTTTGCAGCGTTAATTTAAAAAACATGGTTACCTATAGAATAGTGCCTGCTAAACAACGAAAATGCTTTTAAAGTGCATATTTACCCTTTTACTACTGACCAACTTGAAAGGACAAATCCAAAAATCCATATACATTATACATACCTACAACTCAAATGAGAAAAAAGGTTAAACAGTGCATATTTAACATTTCAAATCTTGCTTTTCTAAAATCAATTAAAATATGAAGAGGAAGTGCTTCGAAGACTGAATCATCCAAACGAAATTCAAAGTTCTTCCTAAAAAATAAATTCATAAATTCAATCCGAACCCAATTTTTACAAAATCAAATACCACTACAATCGTTTATTTTTGCTAAATCACTGTTTTCAACTCTTCTCATCTCACATCGATACGATACCTCAATATCAATACTCAATCTCAAGTTTCATAATTCACTTCGTTTATTCAATTTTTGAAGTAAATTTGATTCTTATTGAATGAATTCTTGATTTACCTACCTTCCCCCCAACAAAAAAAAATACACTCAACTTTTAATCCGCAGCTCCGTTCGATTTCAAAAGGGAAAAGTCAACATTCGATTTAACACCTTTATCATTCGATTTAACACCACCATTCTTATGATACAAAAAAATATATATAAAGATACTTTATACAAAAATATTTCAATGCTCTCTCTACTTTTTGTAACATTTGCTACCAAGTTATGGCTTATAGGAAAGGTGTTGTATCTTTTCTTCTTCACACTCAAAAAAAAAAAAAACCCCAAATACCGCGTTCTTTATATTCACTGATTTTATTTTCCATTCAAAATTTTTCTGAGGACTTAATCCTGTTTAGAAACGACACAACGAAATAGCGACAACACGACGAGAGGAATATCAAAGTGTGTACGCGAGTATATTCATAAGTAAATGAAGCATCCACCTTAATTCTTCTTCTCTCACCTTTATGAAAAGTAAAGCAACTTTTTGATACCTTTTATGAGGGCAACCCTATTCCATACATATTTATATTATATTCTTCGACAAAGGCTTATAAAAAAAAAATACATTCATTTTGCCTGCCCCAACTCAAAATCTTTTTTTAAAAAAAATTCTAAGCCGCTTTGTGACACAATCTAAACCTTGGGTTATTTTTTTGTATTTTTATTTTTTTATGTAGTGTGATCCCATAACACAGGTTGTACCAGATACTGTGTACTTAACAATCCTTTCAGTAAAATGAACATAAAAGCAAAAATATATATTTCCCAATAGCTAGCTGCTCCTCTCTTTCATAACAAAGACAAGTATTATGTAGTAAAAAAATATTTTATTATTTTCGTTTTTTTTTTTTTTTTCTACTTTCAGGACCACCAGGTCCACCTGGGCCTCCGGGGAAACGAGGGAAACGTGGTAAGAAAGGCGATCCGGGAGAAATTGGACCAGTGGTAAGTAATATGAAACAACACAAAAATATGAGGTATACCACCATGTTAGGTGGGTTCATGTGAAAAAGGACGTTTTTGTAAATTAAGAAAAAAAAATTAAATTAAAAAATAAATAAATTTCGATTCGATATGTTTTTTAGGGACCTGCCGGTGTTAATGGTGAAAAGGGGGAGCCGGTAAGTGAAATTTATGCAACTTTGTTATATCCTTGTAGATACAATGGAGTTAACTTGATTAGACCTACTTCATTTAATTTCTTTGGATATTTACTCGTATATTCATACCAGTATCCTGGTATCTAAAATCATCTTCAACGAAAAAATTAATGTCTGAATAATCCAATAAATTTGAACTATCCAAAAACTGTCTTTGGATGTGAAACCATTTCTTACATGCATTAAAAAAATATTGCTTATTGATTCTGAATCTTATCAATTCAGATCTTCAAATACATAAACAAAGATTCGGATAAGATTTATCAAAAATAATTTATTGCCTGTGGTATTAGTATTTATACTGTCCATTCCCTCATTTTTTTTATTAGACTTTGGTTTAGTATGTTAATTTTTATCCGACTTATCCAAATGCTATTGATTATCCGAATATGTCGCACGAATTTTTAAAATACTGAAATAATTTTGGGAATTTCGAAATAGTTCGTTTAAATTTGTTCAATATCCTTTATTTCATTATAACTTGAGTTGCCGGATAAATAAAATAGATATATTCAGAGCTAATTTATTCCTTATCCGTTACTCCGATACAAACGTTTTTTGATATCAAAATGTATGAATCTATTACATAATTCAATAATGCAATCTTATTTTCTGAATTATGCCATCAAAACCATTCGAAATTCCGATATTATGAACATGAACAACGATAATGATAATGTGACCAACAATAATATTGAATATTTCGGATTACTAAACTTAAGTGACTCTATTCGTACTGTTGAGCATATTGAGAAAAAAAATCGCAATCAACAGGATTTGTGTTTAAAAATATCCGGATAAGAGCTCTCCGTTTGATAGTAGAGTGGCCATATCATGAATTTCTATCATGTTTTTAATTATATGTATACGATTTTAAAGTACATATACGGATAATTTTAATTTTAATTAATATTCGCTCTTATTTATATAGGTACCGGATAATGTCAACTTTCTAAACATCCAAAAATTCTTTAACAAAAATAATATTTAGGAAAGTTGGCTTCCAATTAATAGTCCCTCACAATGTTAATTGAAGTAAATAAAAAAAAATCTTACTTTATCCAACAAATATCAATTATTCGGATGCACAATATTAATATTTTTATCCGACATTATTTTGTTTACCTTTTTCATCATCTACCCAAATCTAGAAAGAATATTCGCATAGTTGAATATCCTTCGCGTTTTATTTTGTTTACAATCTTAAGTTATCCGGATAAGTGTCTAATACAATCAAAAATTATCACAACTTAAAGCATATCAGATTGAAAATATATGGATGTATAAATGGCTTATCCAAACAGTTAAAATTATCCGAATGATGATACAAAAATATCGGATACAAAAATCTATTAACCTGATGATTATCCAGATATGGTCTATAAAATTCAGTTAAAGTAAAGTAAAGTAAAAACAAGGATATCAGAAATCTAAAAGAATTTAAATGGATAACTTTAACCGAGTGCATGGATGGGAATTATGTTCAAATTTAAAACTTTATCCTATCCTATTCATGATCTCTTCGGATAAGTTTATTTCCATTCCGGATAGTATTGTCCATGCAAAAAGTTCATATTTAAGACTGGTTTTGTCTGCAATGCACTATTTGTGGAAAGGTTTCTAAATTTTGTTATCTTGATAACCCGAGTATACTGGGCGCTTAAAATATACAATTCTGACCCTGACTCCGGATAATGTCGGATAACAATTACTCAAACAAAATTTAAATTCGACCTCGCTCGGATATATTATTTCGGATGATCTCGAAAGCCTCTAACTAGATCCCCAACCTTTATAAATAAATTAAAATGTGTCTAATCAAGTGACTCCAATTGTATTTATTTTGTTTATTAAAAAATATAAACCAAAAATACGAACAAAAACATATACAAAATATAATAAAACAAGTTAATTAATGTGAATTTTATTTTTTCCACCATACGCATGCAAACATTCAACAAAAAAAACAACAACAAAATGAAAAATGAAAACAAAAAAAAAATAACTAAATGACAACACACACAGGGACGACCAGGAGACAAAGGATCACGAGGAGAGGTGGGTCATCCCGGCATTGATGTTTTCCAAACAGTAAAGGTAATTAGCATCGTTGTTATTTCAGGATACGAATATGTTATTCCAAAGAACAAGGGTGAAGTCCACATTAAATCTCTCTCTCTACTCTGTGAAGTACATAATTGGAATCTACGACTTTGCTTGATACTCTTTTGCAGGGACTTAAACGGTCAGTGACAACGTTACATGGTGGTACGCTAGGTTACGCGGAAATTGTTGCCGTTAAGGTATTTCTCTCTCATTTTTCAACCCAAAATAAAAAAAAAATCAAACCAAAAAAATTTATAAAAAGCTTATAGAGAGTCTTTTACTCTGCATTGAAATGAAAAAGTAATATTTTTTTCTTTTTTTTTTTTGGTTGTAGATGTTTTTTTTTTTTGTTTTTGATTAATTGATTCTCTCGGTGTTGTATCTTCGTAAATTTTTTTTTTTTATTTAATTTATAGATGGTTGATGTTTTATTTTTTGTAGTAGTTTTTTATACAAACAAAATACCTCCTAGAATAATTATATAGATGTTGGTAAATTTATCTTGTAACGATTGATTTTTTTAATTTTTTTGATGTTGTTGTTGTTATTATTTTTGTTGATTTATTTTTATGAAGGTAATTTATTTTCTTTTGACTTTAATACGAGTCAGTAAATATTTTTTTTTTATTTTTCTATGAGGAGATTATATTTCACAATGAAAAAGATTCTTTTTTGTGTTGTTTTTGTCGTAAAAATGACCCCGAGGAGTTTATTGGTCATTGGAATGAAAAATTGACAATTTATTTAGAAATCAGTTGCTATGTTATTGTGGAATGCTCCATAAATGCGCGTTTTGGGTAAGACTTTAAGGAAATTTAATATTATGAAATAGAGAATGGTATGATTGCTTTGACAGTGTTTTATGTTAATCCTTTAAAAAATTGTTTTTATTTAAGAAGTAATGATTTATATTGAATACACTGGCAAATAAATATTCCTGCCTGGGTTAACTCAGCCAATTTGATGAGTTAATTTTAAGTTTAAACAGAGATGCAAATAAATTTAAAAGCTTAGGTAAACTCCTGACACCATCAGAATGATTGAAGAAATGTTTGATATATTTTCTTAAATCATCTTGTTTTTTACTTGCGATATAGGTACTATATATCAAGTTATGCATTCGTACAAAAAAAAAAGTTGAGATAACATTTTTCCATGACATTACGATGGTAGAGAATGCCAAAAAAGTGGGTCCCGGAAGTCCGTCTGTCTGTCTGTCCGTCTGTCTATCTGTCAGTCTGTCTGTCTGTAAACGAAGCTACAGCTTAAACGGATGGACCGATTGATGTCAAACTTGGTATGTAGCGTTATTTGGCGACTCTCCAGAGGAGTTTTTGGAGTTAAATTTTTGGGACCAAAAATAACGGTACACTGAGCCAAAAAACAACGTAAAATCAATCTAAACCACTTTGAATCAATGGAAAATTACTACATTTTTAGCCTAAAGTGGAAAATGATTGAATCAAAGTAGCACACTTTAAATCAAAGTTGTTCACACATTAAATCAAAGTTGTTCACACATGAAATCAAAGTTGTTCACACATTAAAAAAATAAAAAAAGTAAAACTAGCATCCGCTGGGGATCGAACCTGCTATACCTGGGTTGACAAGCTTGTGCTTTACCACTGTGCCATCTCACTTATAAAAATTGATGTGACAAACTGTAAGTTAAGCATAGGACGACTTTTTAGAAAATTAATGAATATATTTTTCACCATTGATTCAATAAAGAACGGATTAAAAATTACTATGCGTTTTTTCTCTGGGTGTACTTGTCATATACTGATTTTAGTAAAATTGAAATATCTCAAAAACGGCTCCAATTTAAAAAAATTCAAATGTTAATTTTAAACTAAGGTCTATCTTTTAATGAAAAATTTTTTTTTTGAAATTCATTATTAACGGTACCTGCCATAGAACCGTTTTTTTCAAATCCGATTATCTCCGAAACTGTTTTTTCGATTTCAACGAAACTTTTTTTGAAGAAGCGTTTATAAAATTTAAATATAAACCAAAAATAAATTTTTCAAAAAAATTATTTTTGGATTTTTAAAAAAATTTTGAATTTTTTTTTTTGAAAAATCACATTTTCGAAAACGGAACATTGTATTTTTTTGAAATTTTGTTTTTAGATGTTGATTAGTGATTTCTACAAAATGGCATACCAATTTTATTTATAAACTTTTTTTCCAAAAAATTATTTATAAAAAATTAGTTTTTTAAAAAACGGCTCTAACGATTTTGAAATTTTTTTTAAAAATGCATCTTAATACATCAATCAAAACTGCATACTTGTTTTGGAGGGCAATTTGATTTCAGATTTTATTTTATTTAAAAAAAAAAACGAATTTTATTTTTTTTTTCCAAATTTCTATATAAAAAGTCTTAAAAATTTAAGCAACTTTAACTCTAAGAGCAAGTTCGTGCGACTCAGTCGTGCATTTTATTTTTTACTGTTTTTGAAATATCTACTGAGTTTTGAAGGTATTATTTATTTGTTTTCAGTAATAATCTTTTCATTTTTTTTTCTTTTTTTTTTTTTGTCAATTCATTTCCCATTTGAATATCAATTGTGACGGTGTTCTAGCCCTTTGTCGGCACACGGGTACGAATTTGGCAGGACGAAAATCAAAAGTGGTCACAAAAAAGTTGGTTTATAATTGTAAAAATACATTTTTTAGGAATTGTGAATACAATATTCGGATTCCTCGGAAAATTCTATATCAATTTCATATATGATTCTCTAGAAAGTAGTGAGACCGAAAAAAGTTCTAGCGACATGAAAAAGTATAACCAAAACCCAAGTCTTGATGATCCGATTGAGAGGCCTTAAGACATAGTCTGAGTTTTATCCTTCAGATGGTCTTCTGGCTAAGAAAAAATGAAAACTCTTTATTCTTGCTTTCTATCCCAAATTCAACGTGTTTACCAAATATATTAGGGTGGCCCATCATTTTTGTTTTCACTCAACCATGATATTCTTGTATGCACTTAAGATTCTTGTTTCGAATCTCAAAATTAACACAATTGCTGAATTTCATTAGGGTTACCTATTAGGTTCTTACTTTTTTCAATATATCCACATTTTCTATACACCTAAAAAACACCTTATCACATGAAAAAAACTTATAGACTCATTTAACCTATTCATATTTCCTGTGTTCCCCAGCATTTTTAACAAATTTTGTAAGGGAACCTTTTATTCCATTGATTTTATCGGACTTAATGCGGATTTTCCTAATTTCCAAAAAAAAAAAAACACCCTTTAACCTAAAAAAAATTTACATTGGTGTAACATTTTTGTCCCAGTTTTTAGGGTATTAATTTTGAATTTCATCATTTCTTAAAAAAAAAAAAAAAAAAAAAACGCCCTTTCACTCAAGATAAATTTGTAGATTCTGTAGGCTCTTAGTTCTTATAACAAACAAAACCCTTTCACCAAGTTTCAAAAATGTACAAAATTTATGTTGGCTGTTATGATATCTACCTTTCTCTCAAAAATATTTGCAAGAACTTTATGAAGCCTTTCTCACTGCTTTATCTAAAACCTTCACTCCGAATTTCATCAGTGTAGGTACCTATAATGTTTTTCACATGGGTTTGATTATATTTTATCGGTTAAAGGAAAAAAAAAACTAGCAATCTTGTTTTTAATCGGCAATAACTTTTCTTAGAGCAATCGTATTGACTTTATTTTTATGTCATTAGATTAAGCATCAAAAAATAAGTTAAAAACATGTGACTTATGATGATATTCCACAAACAATTTTTTTTTCACTATATTCACTATATCATCAAATGACGAAATTTCTCTTTTACTCAATCACTCCTTTCTCATGTTACCTTTATTTTCTTCTAATAAGCCGATGTTCTTGTGATCTCTGGTTGATTCCATGGAAGAGTTTTGGAAGATTTTTTTTATTTTTGTCGCTCTTATTTATTTAAATATTCACTTAGTTATACAATTTAACATTGTCTATTCTAGAACGACTCTTTAATTTACTGATAACTTTTAGATTTTTCACCATTTATGTATAAAAAATTTGTAACGTTTCATATCATTTTAATGAAAATATTTTAGGGAGTTCAAAAATAACTCCCAAAAATGTTAACTAACGTAAAATGAACCGATTTAATTCAACACTCTTTCCCTTTGCAAAAATGAATTGCATATTTTCAAAAGGCTTACAAATAAGGTATCAAATGAACAAATAGTTTGAAAAAACTAATTTCCTACCTCATAACTTTGGTTACATAAGTTTAAAAACCTCTTAGATTCTATATCTCATTGTTCTTTGTACCTAATTTGGGAAAACGAATTTGTTCCAAAAATAATTGCATACATTTTTCATAACTTAAAGACTCCATGTGATTTCTCAAAAGACACATATCTATGCCAAAAATTTTAATAGATTACCTTTCAAAAGTAGCAGAGAGTAAATCATTCCTCTTCAGACATTCCGTTTCACACAGAATGTATAAATTCCTTCCAACCTCTTTTTTAGGGTTTTAACTTTTCTTTCAAGGGACTCTAAATAAAACCCACATACAAGAAAATCTAGGATTACATATTTGGGAGTTCATATTGTTTTGTTAATAATGAACATTTCTCTGTTGTACATAAATTATTCCCTTTTTTGGAAAAAAAAAGGTATAATAAGCCTAAATGTGCAAAAAGGCAAAAACATTTCCTTTTCCCACAACAACAACAGCATCTCATCAGAGAATGTCTCTTTCTCTTTCTATCTATAGAATACCTACATTATTCGTATATAGTTTATAATTTAAGTTTTGTAAGAATTCCTGACATTCACTTTGTATTGCAAAATTCCTTGCATACATTTTCATACCTTACTTTTGAAACCATCTCCTCATCATCCAAATAGTCTTCTACTCCATATCATCATAATATTATATAAAGGACAAAGATTCCTTCGGTACGAAATTTTGTAGGTAATGCGGTACCTACCAAAGTTATGAAATGATTTTCTAGTAATTTTCCCAAAAGGATCCATCTCCGACGAAAACGACCGACGACAACGATAGAATCACATGAGAGAATTCTATCCTAGAAACTACAACATAAATAATAATGAGGAAACACACAGTTACGTTAATGTGTCATCTTCTCCCACAATCTCTAATTACCAAGGATACATTTATGTATTAAAAAAAAAATATAATAACTTATCTTGCTACAAATAGCTGGCAAATGAGAGTAGCTAGCCTTAAGATTGAAAATGAAGAGTCTGCATAGTTACACTTCGTGTCAATTGATTGGGGTCATTATTAATTTAAGGATTCTACTTGGAATTTTTTCTTGTTTCTTAACCCTCTACTGCATGAATTAATATTAGCGGGCGAAAAAATTAAAAAATGCTTTACATGGGTTCTTTGGGTTGTTTTAATACGGTTTTCATTAAAAAAATTTTTTTAAATTAATTTGTTTAAAAAATTTGTTTATAAGCCAAATTTGGCTTCGTATGCATTAAGGTATAAGAAATTTTACTAATTTTATTTATTCAGATTATGTAAAGAATACAATTAAAAATATCAAAAGATAAATATTTATCATTTAAAAACAAAATAAAGCAAAATAAATACATTGCATTACAAAAAGTTAAGAATTAATTCAAATTTGGCTCATTTTAAGCCATGGATCCGAGAAAAGCAATTTGTTTTTTCCGTTATATATATTTTTTCTGGTTCAAATTCTATCCACTGCCGAAGTAAGTCTTGCTCCAACATTTTCACCCACTCCCAGATGTTACAAAAACTAAAAAGTAGTAAAATGACTGCAAAATATTATAGGTGAGCCCCCCTCCCCCTACAATTTTTGTGGTTACGCCGCTGGAAATGGGGTTAACATGAGAAAAATGTCTCTAAAAGTGAAGGGGCTCCATTTCTGAAGTAAAACATAGCTTCTAAGCTAAATAACAATGTAAAGGAACAAAATTTTCGAACAAAAAAATTTAACAAATTGTGTAGATTTACAACCCCTTAATGCATACGAAGCCAAATATGGTTTCCGTACTTTTTGCCCTCCCAAAACCAGGCCAATAATTTTTTTTCAATAAAAATTGGTTCATAGCATACACAATTAGACAATCGATCAAAAATAAATTTTTAATTCCACTTTACCTTCCAAACAAACGCAGTAATTAACACTTAAAGTATGAATATATTCTACACTTTCGATTTCAATGTACACGACTGATCGACTCACCTGTGATTATAAAATACACCTTTATTTTGTGTCGGACACACGAAAAAACTATATCTATGGGTTCTCAGAAACACAAAGAAGTGGATTGTATTGAATCTTTACCATTTTTTTGTGATAGAGAAGAGAAAAGTGCATTCAAACAGACAAAACCATATTTGGCTTCGTATGCAGTAGAGGGTTAAATAAATACAGATTTGAAGAAAAAGAGACTGGTGCGCTCTAGAATTTTGATAACATATCGTTTTCTTTTAAGTATTCTTAGAATTTTATTGTATTATACAACTGTTTTGGAAAATGTATGTTTTTATTAAAACACTTTAAAAAAAATGGTAGATATTAGGGTGGGTCAAAAAAATCGAAGTTTATTTTTTTGGTTTGGTACTCCAAAAAATCGATTGCTAGAATATACACACCAAATATGAACTCTTTATATTAATGGGAAGTACCTCCGCTTCGCAATTTTCCATTTTTACATCAAGCTTCTACTAAAAAAAAAATCATTTTTTTATTAATTGACTTTTTAGCAAATTTCTTTGCATATTCTTGTAGGAATTTGAACGCTCTACAAAAAAGGCCTTATACACTTTTTTCGTTTATCTTACCGTTTAATAGATATTTGAGGTCAAAAAATCGAAAAAATCTTAATTTCGTAACAAATTGAAAAATTATAATCATCAAACGCGCAAGACATATTCTTGTAGGAAATTGATTACTCCACAAAAAAGGTCTTATTAATTTTTTTCATTAATCTTACCATTCTAAAGATATTCGAGGTCAAAGTTAAAAAAAATTATAAAAACATTTTTTACTTTTAAAAATTTTCCAGTTCACTGAAAAATTATTATTTTCAAATTAGCAAGATACAGTGGTGGAAAAATAATTAGAAACACGCTCTTTCTTTTTAAAATGTTTGTATGTTCTTAATATGAATAAAAAATATTAGAAATATTTTTTAACAGAGGTATTTTTGTGGAGTAATCAATTTCCTACAAGAATATGTCTTGCGCGTTTGATGATTATAATTTTTCAATTTGTTACGAAATTAAGAACAAAAAACAAATTTTTAAAGATTTTCTCGATTTTTTTACCTCAAATATCTATTCAACGGTTAGATAAACGAAAAAATTGTATAAGGCCTTTTTTGTAGAGCGTTCAATTTCCTACAAGAATATGCAAAGGAATTTGCTAAAAAGTCAATTAATAAAAAAATGATTTTTTTTATTAGAAGCTTGATGTAAAAATGGAAAATTGCGAAGCGCAGGACCTTCCCATTAATATAAAGAGTTCATATTTGGTGTGTATATTCTAGAGGTGTCTAGCAATCGATTTTTCGGAGTACCAAATCAAAAAAATGAATTTCGATTTTTTTGACCCACCCTAGTAGATATATGTATAAGAAATCTGTTGCTGAATTTAGCTTTGCACAAGTTTTAACCAATCGCCTAGCAAAAGCACACTTAATAGAATTCGCTCTATTCATAAATTTTCTAGTCCAGAAACCCAATATGTACATCAGAGCGTAAGTCAACTCCGGTAAATTCTAATTTTGAACAAATTAGTTTCTCTCTTTAAAACTCTCAGTGAGGCTGCCTTCCAAATAAAGATTTTTAAAGAAACAATTGGTTTAAAAAAATATCCTAAGTTTTCGGATTCTTATGTCAAAAAGTTTCCAATTTTTTTAATTCAAAATGGCGACTACAAAATGGAGGTAACATTTTTGAAATATGAAAAGCCCAAAATGTGCCAAATTAGTAAAAGGTACTTTTGATATTTTATTATTCTATTTTTTTTTTAATTTGCAACATTTTTGACAACTTTTCTAATTATTTCTTAAGATATATTGGCGTTATTTTGTACTCTGTTATAAAATAAAAATTAAAAAAAGCAAGTAATAATAAAAACTACAATCTCAACAAAACTGAGTATTTAATTTTAATTGAATGAATATTTATACTTTCCTAATTCTTAATTCGAATCCGAATTAAACAAATTCGATGACATAAAAATTGTTGATAACCCCTTCCGCCGCACCATCGCTGCACCACGTCTGCACCATGATCAAAAATTCTATTCTCGTTCAAAGTTATTTTGACTTTAGTAACAAATTGCCAGTTCTTACAAACATGACTTGGTGGTCGAGTTAAAGCGTTGGACTTCTAGTTGAAAGTGCTCCGGATACTCGGGTTCGAATCTATTGGAGCAGTCGTGGTGCGGCGGTGGTGCGCCGAAATTTTCCGCCAAACGGCGGTGGTGCAGCTGTGGTGTGGCGGTCAAGATTTTTTTCTTTAAAAATTCTATTTCTATTTTTACTAGAGAATCGCCATCTTTGATTTTAGTTTTTGTTGAATATCTCGATTTCTATTAATCCTACATAAAAGTTGTATATACAAAAAAGTAGGCAATTCAATTTCGCGTCTTTTATGTTAAGAACACTTTTTCGATATTCTGATTATTAAAAAAGTTACAAGCCATAAAAGTAAAAATAACGAAAAAAAATGACAATTTTAATGTTTTGAGCACTTTTTATCAAAATTATGAAAAAACGTTCCGAAAAAAGATTGTTCACCTTAAAATTCTCTACAACTTTTTTATACAACTTTTTTTTGTATCGCTATAATTAATAAGGTTGTTAATACGTTTTTGTTAAAATATACCCCTTTTTACGAAAGGAAGAAACTTAATTATGAATAATTGCAGTTCCTGAATTTTCTCTTACAACATAAAGCTATAAAATACTCACTAATCATTTAAAATTCATAATTTGCTAAAACAAAAAATTTAAGAAAAAAGTAAAGATAAAAAACACAAACAAAAAAGAGCATTTTTTAACAAAAAAAGTATTAATATCTTTTGTATTTATAGCGATACAAAAAACAATTGTATAAAAGAGTTGTAGTGAATTTTAAGGTGAATAACCTTTTTTCGGAACGTTTTTTCATAATTTTGATAAAAAGTGCTCAAAACTTTAAAATTGTCATTTTTTTTTTACTTTTATGGCTTGTAACTTTTTTAATACTCAGAATATCGAAAAAGTGTTTTAAACATGAAAGACGCGAAATTGAATTGCCTACTTTTTTTGTACTACAACTTTCATGTAGGATAAATAGAAATCGAGATATTCAACAAAAACTAAAATCCACGATGGCGGCTGAAAGGTGAATTTCTCGAGTGCGAAAAATCAGGGTAATGATATTCAGCCAATGCTCTATGGTACAAACTGCTGGGTCAAATTAAAAATGCACTGGACTATAAATACATAAAAGGTAACCTACCTATAAAAGCATATGTTTTACTAACCTGGCATGTTTTAGACATTAATTAATCTTTTTAGTGTCAATTTAGCTAAAATTTTAACTAATAAACTGTTTTAAAAAAAGAAAATTGCAATTGTCCATTAATAAGATTGCAAAAGTTTAAAATACGCTCACTAAGGCAAATAAGATTCTACCATATAAATTATTATCAAAAACAATTCTTAAAAATTTCACAATCTGAAAAAAACATTTTATGACCAATTTCTTAGGAGTGTTAAAAATTGATCTAGTCAACTAATTACATCCTTCAAAATTTTATTTTTTGTTTTTTTTTTATTTGACAGTAATAAATCAATTGACCCAGTGTGTAATAATATTTTTTTTAAAGATAAAAGAACATCTTAAGCCATCATAGCCATATCGTATTTTAAGAAAAAAAGACAACAACGTTGAAACAGGAGAAGGCTCTTTAAATGATTAATTTTATACTAAAATTTCGATGAATATCTTATGAATGTCTACAATTACAAACAGAAAAAAAAAAATGTCTATATCAGGATAAGGTTAAAGAGGATATATGAAGGAGTGTTATATAATATAGTTATATATTCGAGTATAAAATTTATAATAATACTTAAAAGAATACTTATATCCGTTGAGTGAGTTGAATGATTTTGAAGATACTATAAAACAGACGAAGAAGTGATGAACGATATGAAAAGGGATTAAATTTTCAGTAAAAGGATTTTCAATATAATATTTTTGTTTGTGAGAGACTTAAGTTCGTCTCATATTAATAACAATACAATGGCAAGCCAAGTAGCATATAAAATACCCTTTTTTAAGGATAATCACGAATACAATAAACAGAAATACACACAATTTTCCAAGTTTCTTGTAACCTTTTAAAATATACAAAAAACACAAAAGAAAAGGACATACAAAACATCAACATAAAGTTGAAGAAGAAGAAGGTGGATTTATTGTTGTTTTGTTCTGAAAAATTGGGCTGGTTTTGGTTCTGGTAAAGGTAAATGAGTTAGGATGCCCCCCAAAAAGGACTTAACAAACAAAACTGTAAAAGACACAATTTTAATTGAAAGTATCAAATGTTATGGAGCTTTAATACTCCTTTTATATTATATAAAGGACGCTCTCTGACTTAAGATGCTTGCTCAACTGTGATACAGTTTATTGGAGAGTGATTAAATTGCTTAAACTGTGGAAGAATTGGTTGTAATTTATATCAGATATACGGAACGGAGAGATGCTGTTATGATGATGATATTATACTCTCATTCAACTCTCGCATACCAAAAACAAACTTATTCATATAAAGCATTTTTAATTAAAGAGAAATTTGGTTAGTTGCAAAACATTTAGGCCAAATAAATTAATTTCAAATTCCATTTACATTACTATACGATACGAGTTGAGGTTATCTTTATGGAAATCAGCATAAGTTTTCGTATTCCAAAATGTATATCAAACCAGCCACATTCAGGAATTAGGTCAGAGATAATGTGGTAAGAATCAATGTTATTGTTAAAATGAGAAAGTTCTCTAGCAATTTATATCATAAGTACCTACCAGGTTATACCTACCACCTTCATACCTGCCTCGTTTAAAAATATACGACTGCTACTGAATTTCACGGAACAACCTTCCTGTTTTTTTCGAAAAAATATTCAAAAGTTTATATTAAATTCAAACAAAAATGAAAAACATCACAACAAAACTTGCAAAAAGTATGGAAATATACAACTTTAATAATTAATTTTTAATGTGATGAAATAAAATTTTCTTGTTTATGAAAACAAAAAACTTTCTCTTCACTTCTTTTGAAAAAAAAAAAAAAAACGCAAAAATAAAAGAGCAAATTAAGGCTTACCTGGAAATAAGAATGAAAAAAAAAAAAAAACGATTCCGTTTGAGGTTTTTTTTTTGTTTTGTTTGGGAAACAGATTTTTTTTTGGAGGATGGCAGATATCATTAAAATTGGAAAAAATATTTTTTTCTTAATTCAATGGACTCAGTTCAAGTTGTTCAAGTTCTGAAACCTGAACTGGTGGAACAGAAAAAAAGTATAAACTTTTGGTATTTTGTGAACTTCTGTTGGTAACGCCGCAAATTTATTACTATTTTTGAAAGTTCCATTTTGGTTACATGACTTAAAAACTTGGTTAGCGATAGTTAATCTAAAATAGGTATAAAAAAAAAAAAACAATTAGGTACTCAACAATATCGGAATCAGCATAACAAAAGACCTTTGAAAAAATATAAAGCAAACAATTATTTCCGTTCCAAACATTTTCGGTTGTATGTTGAAACAAGATTTTTTGTAACAAATTTTGTGAAAAAATAGTTCCATAATTTGGACAATGAAGTAAATAAAATGCACGACTGGGGCCGCACGCACTTGCTCTTATAATAAAAGTAGCTTTTATGTCAAAGATTTAAAAAAAAAATATTTTGAATTAGTTAAAATTTGATTTTTTTTTTGACTTAATTATTTTTTGAGAAAAACTAAAAATGCAGTTACGTTAGATTTACGTATAACATTACTTGTGTAAAATTTAATCGAAATCGTTAGAGTCATTTACGAGAAAATTGCAATAACTCCATTAAGATGTACGGGAAGAGCCGACATCCGCGATTTAAAAAAGAGTTAATGTCATATTTTCACTATCCGCATTTTTTGAGAAAAACTAAAAACGCAGTTATGTTAGAACTGCAAACAGCATTACGTATGTTAAATTTAATCAAAATCGTTAGAGCCGTTTTCGAGAAAGTTGCAATAACTCCAAAACTTTGTATGGGAGGTATACGTTTTAAGCGAGATATTAAAAAACAAAAAAACCAACCTTGGAAATTACAAAAAAATCATCTGTACCAAATTTCAAGAAAATCCCTCAACAAGTAGAAATACCAAAAGCCAATATTATTTATATGATATTATATTAAACATGGAGTTAATAAGTTGATAACGTTAAGTGACTTGGCATAAAATAAACATGTACAGTAATTGTTCAAATTTTAATAAATGAATGATATTTAAAAACAACTGCGTTACCAATGTATTCTTCATGGTAACGTAGTTGAGCAGTAACGCAGTTGGAAATATTAAATAATCTCATAAATGTAAATTAATGTAAAAAAATCAATGAAAACTGCAGTTATCATAAATACTCTGCATAAGAATAACAATACTACAAATTTCGTCTATACTTATCTCACAAATGCGGTAACTCAAAGTTCACGCAATAAACAGTCGCAAAATATTTTTAATGCATTTTCCATTACCTGCAAATAAAAAAGAGGTTGTCTGTAAAGCCGGTTTACGGACGATGATTTTACGTGATAACGTCGTAAGAAAACAGGTTGTGTGCTTTTAAAATGAGCCATTTGAAGCGTTTATTTATTTCCAACAATCATAATTTACAAGAAAAAGCTAAAAAAAAATAACTTTTTTTCTTTTCTCATTATGTTAATTTTTTTATTTTAAAAGCTCACAAAAAAAAAATTATACCATTAAAAAGCCAAATATTTCTTCTAAATAATTTTTAAATTTTTACAATGAGCAAAAAGTATTAAAATAATTTACCTATTTAAAACAATCATTTTCATCAAAAAAAGCAAAGAAAACATGTAAATTTATCTTTTCACGCTATTAAATCCATTTATTTTTAACAATCTCTAAAAATGTTTACACCATCTGAAAGCTTATTGTCTTAGCTAAAAATATATATATAGATCAGGTCTATGAGACATCTACAAAAAGAGCTAGAATTTTTTAAACTCGATGAAATTTCATCAAAAAAAAAAGCAAAAAAAACATTTATTTTTATGTTCTCATGCTATTAAATGAATTTTTGACGTATCAATCTCATTTCAAAGATGCCTACAAGAGAAGTTAGAATTTTTTAAAGTCAGCCATGTGGAATTTCCAGACTGAGATTACGGTACTTCCCACACTGGTGACTGTTCATAGCGCAACAGATCTCCACTGGTGGTTTGATGTTTTTCGCAAGTTTCTTGATTTAACATTGTGTGGTTTGTAGTTAGTCTAGCGTTATGTGTGATATACCAATTGAAAGGTATTTGTATCAGGATGCTCATAAATGTTTAATCAAATTTCTATCTGCTCTTGGTAAAAAGTTATAACCTGTTGAATTCTAAAATTTTATTTTACCGTTATCTCAAAATTGTGTTTACGATTGAAATTTCGCACACATATAGTCGTAGTCATGGTCTATCATTACTCTATATATAATATTCCTCTATCTATTTAAGAAAAAAAGGTAAAAATAAAAAACGCTGAAAATCGGTTAAAAACGGCCAAGAAACCTGTTTTTTAAAAACTTATTTTTCTCCGTATTCAGTCAAAACTCTTTTAACGATTCCAATTTGGCACATGTATGCACATTTATCAGCCCTATATGTCCCATATAACTTGAGATTTTTTGAACACTCCAAAAAAAAAGCTAATAATCAAAAACTACTCAAAAATACCCCTAAAAAGAAGTTTTTTTTTCAAAAATTCATATTTCGAAACGCAGAGTGTTGGAAAAAAATCCGTATGAGACACCTAATTTTTTTTTCTTCATCTTTCACCTGGCATCTTTAGAATTGTCAAAAAAAATTTCCCCTACCCATAATCAACATTTTGTCATACCCACAACACCTGATCAACGTTCAAAACAAAACGTTATAGCGGAGTTCCAGAATTTTGTAGGTTATTTTCTTAAATGCAGTTATCCTTAAATCAGTCTCCTCTATCTATAACAAAAAGAATCAACTCTCTACAACCACGCGTTTAGATTTTAGCCCAAATTTCATCTTTCCGTTTTACCCCTGTTTACCCTATTAAATGACGGAATTTTTAAAAATCCTTCATTTGGATTAGGCTTTAGATTATTATCTTTAGGAGATTTTTGTATCTCTAATAGTTTATTTTTAATTTTGAATTGAAATTTTTTGCCGCACTGCGAAAGTGCGAGAGTGTAACGCTAGAAAATGGCGTCACTTTTTTGTGGTGGCTGCCATGGTTCATCGATTTATAAGACGTTATCACGTCAAAAAAATATATATTTTGCAAATGAAAAAAAAATTTACTGAAAATAAAGTTTTTGTTGCAAAATAAGTAAACAATTTTCTGCATTAAAAAAAAAACAATGTCACATGCAAAATTAATGAAAAATATTCATACAATTGATATTTTTACAACCCTGCTTTTTATAAACAGGAATCTTTTAAAATTGATTGTATAGTTTAATTCATATGAAACTTATTCTACATGCATAAAACATAATGAACAATATGTTTAATATCGTTTAAACAACAAATAGACACACACACACTGCAATTATTTTCTTAAGTAAAAAGAATCTTAAAGTGCTTTTTCGCAGTCTTTGACATTGACTCAGATTTTACTCAACAATTGTTTACCAACTGTCATTTTCAGATCTGATAGATTTCTTTGTAAAACAGAATCAACATGACTTTTAATGTGTTTCAGTTTGGTAGAAACAAGCAATGACCTTGATGCTACATACTTATTCTTGGCAGTCTTTCATTGTCTGATAAATAAAAGTTTTAACACTAAAATGGCATATGTCAATGATTTAAAAGATTCCAATATTGATTCATTTGTCATTGGCAGTTTTAAATGGAATATTGTTTTTTTTTTTTTTAATAATATTTTAACTTCAAAAGGAAGTTTTATTTTGATAAAAGAAAGAAAAATAACACTTGAGATTTGTATTAAAATAATAATGGTTTAATTTGGTTAACTACAAAATAGATAAAATAAAAATATTTCTTAGTTAATCTCGCATGATTCTCTTCTTTTCTTTGATGAAAATAGTTCTTGTTTGCTTTGAATTGAGAAATTTCATCTATATTTATTTAATTTAAATTGTTTCAAAGAAAAATAAATAAATCAATTAAAACTTCTTTTTCCAGCTGAGCAAATAAATAAACAGATTTTTCTATAAAGGAAACTATGCAGGGCCGGATTAAGGGCGGGGCAACCGGGGCTACAGCCCCGGGCCCCCACAAAATAGGGGCCCTCACAAATTAAAAAAAAAAATACAAAGAACCTGCATCCTTTGGGAACATTTATTAACTGCTTAGTACTTAAAACTACCTACTTTGAACTACTTTTGCTATATTGAAAAAATAGTTCAAATTTCAAAGCTGCTTTAAGTGCCAAGCAGTAGATAAATATTCCCAAAGGAACGCAGCTATTGTCGTCATAAAAAAATAAAATGTATGACTGGGTTGCTCAAAGTTTTATTTTTTTATTTTTTTTTTTTTCATAAAAATTTGTTTACCTAATGTAAAACTATAAGAAAAAATGTAAAATTCTTTCTTTAAAGGCAATAAACAACAAATTTAGTGAATTTTACCACCAAAAAAAAAGATGCAAACAAATAATTTTTCGTTTTGTGGACAGTTTGAAATAAATTCAATTTTATTGGTTTGTACTTCATAATAATGACCAACAGTTGGGCTCGTCAGTCAGATGATTTGGTACACTTTTATAATACGCAAAATTTTACTTAACAGTCCACGAATAAAAACAAATTTTCTTTACAATATTGTAATTTTCAATCAATACCCACCGAAAACCAAGATTTCAAAAAAAAGCAAATAGTATATATTTCAGATTACGAAAATCTAAAAATTTCAAATTTTCTTAGAAAGTTCACCTCAACGTACATTAAAAAAAAAACCTAGTATGAGAGTTTTTTCTGAAAGTATTAGCAATTCAAAAAATTATCATAATATTTCACAAATTCCCGTTTTTAACTGGAAGCCTCGAAACTTTGTCACAAAGTAATTCGAAATATTTAAGATATCCAGTCAAAATGAGATTTGTAATTAATATCTCCTATTAATAAGGTAAAGCATATAATATCCAAAGTTTTCAATTTTATTTAAACTAAAAAGAAACACATATAGGAATAAGAAGAATAGTATTTTTGTATTACTACCGCTGATAGACTTTTTTTTGCAACAAGTTTCTTACTGAGTCGATACAATTTAAATTTGAAGAGTTAAATATTACGAAACACCTTGTCTCCTTCAATATTAAATGGATATAAATATTTTGATTGAGATTCTGTGTGAAATATGTTAGCAATTGATTTTGCCCAAAGTACCTACATTTTTTGCGGCTTTCTAAAAATAATCTCATAAAAAGTAAAGGAAAAAGATTTTTTTTGGATCCCTGACTTAAACGCTAACTATATTAAAATAATTTACTCTAACATTATGGTTATTCGTAGAAATTATTTTTTTGTTAGTGGAGTTTGCAAATTAATCGGTGATTCAAATAAATTAATAAACACTTTAAAAAAATCAAATATTGCATCCAAAAACGAATAAATTCTCCAAAAACGAGACCTATTTAGCTATCGTTTATTTATTGACGATTATTGACGATTATTGAGAAAATAAAAAAAAAAAAAAAAAACAATTTCGATTTCTGGAATCGAACCTCGGACACCCGAGTAAGAGGCAATTATTAAATCACCTAGACTAACACGACTTCTAAGGATACGAAAACTTTTATTTATATAAACTATTTAGGAAATATTGAATCAGAATTGACTTAAAATAGCTTTAAAGATTCTCAAACTGTAAAATGATTAACATCGATTCGATTATCGTTTCAAAATTACGGAATGACCCTCCTGTACTTTTTTACTTTTATGATGGTATAGTCTATAGTGCTTCTTTGGCTCAAACCTATAGATTGATAAGAAAAAGATACTTCAACTCGGGTTGAGGTAAGATAAGCTGAAAAGTTAACCAATCTTTGGATTTTATACACCTTCAATGAGAATTTTAATCTCTCCCACGTTGGGCGCCAATTTTTTACAAGATGTAGGTCGACGGGCACAAAAAGTATTAAAAACCTGAGGAAAGCTATTAGATAGTACTTGCTATTTCTCTACCATCTCCGAAAGTTGACATTTTATACCAATTTCTCCTCTTAATTTGTAACATTAAAAAAGAGTCATCAAGGAAAATCTCATTTATTTCCTTTGATTTACAATCCCCTCTAATTCCAGGTACAAAAACCTGCAACACACAAAAACTTTATGACCTAATTTCTTTAATTTCACTTCCATTTCACTCATCAGTCGTCACTACTAAATTCGCTTAATTTCAAAACATTCAAATTCTCCAAAAATCAATAGTTTTTTGTTCTTGCTTTTTGAAAAAACTGATTAAGCATGCTTGAGAAAATAAATGGTAAACCGCGTTCTCATTTAAAAAGAACCACATTTTCTCCGCTCCAACTTTTTAAAGATCTATTTGTGATTTGTCATTTCCGTTTCTCTCTCTCTCTCTCAAGTTTTTAATGAGTTTATATAGAGACGACTCTAAGCTCAATCAGAAGAAAATCAAAAAACCTCCTGCCTCTACCGCTGCCGCTCTCGTCGTTTCCTTATCGGAAATGTTTAAATTTTAGTGCGATAAGTACTAAAAGCACTTTAAAAGTCATCATTGTTGTTTTTAATTGCTTATACGTGATTACGTTTTCTATACCTATATCCTTGAAAACTGTAATTGGATATTAGATACACGAGACACGATGGATGACGATGAGCGGATGAGGACACACAAGGAGTGATAACGAAGACATTCTATGAATGAGTGAACAAAACATATATTCCATTTAGAACAGATGGGAAAGATGGATGTACAATATTGTATGCGTTATGTCGTGTGAAGCTTACAAGGAGTCTTCGCAGGATCTTGGAGCTATACTAAAAAGGTTAAGTGTCATGGTAAATGTGATTAGGAATTTTATTATTTTATTTTTTCTTCCTTAATTTTTTTTTTTTCTATTCGAGAGTTTTGGATTATTGCGTGGGTTTGATATTTTTATTTCTTCACTTTAACCAAGTTTTCTTTTCAAGTCAAGTCCGAGTGGAATTGTCTATTTTTTTTTTTTGGTTGTCAGTTTGTGTTTTTGTTAGGCAACAGTTACGTAAGCGGAATAAAGAACAACGAAACAATCGACACAAAAAAACAACTTAATTTCGGAGATAGCTGTGATGGAAAAAAAGGACCTTGGACGTGGGGGTTTTAGCCCGGATAAAAATCCATTGCAAAATTAAATAGAAAAGCTCAGAGAAGAGCAAATGAAGAAGAGAAAAAAACAATAATAAATATGAGAAAGAATAATAAATAAGTGAACATAAATAATAATTGTCTATCCTCTTTATATATGAAAAAAGGACTTTTTGGAAAAATCCTTTTTAGGGTATTTTTTGGTTCGGAACGAAAAAGGTTTTTTTTTGTATTTTTTTTTTCTATTTTTGTTATTTGGGCATATTTGATTTCTTGGGGGTGCCAAATATGAATTTTATGAGTTCTTATAGGAAAATAATATTTAGATTGGTTTCAACCCTTTTTTTTTTTTTGGGAGGCTTTTGAAAGTGGCTAAAAGGAAAAACAAACGGTGCGAGGAAGAAGAAGCTGAATTTTCCGCCACACTAAAAAGGACTATAACTCTACTTCTTTTTTTTCTTTTGATCCCGATTCCTATCCCGTCCCGATCCCAACGGGAAACGGAAGAATTATAGAGATACAATCATCAGAATAGAGCTTGTGCGAGAGAGACTATATACGAATACGAGTACGGTTAGCAAAGCGGGTACGGGTTCTTGTCAGGTTGAATGACTTATTGAATTTCCTGCTACAAGCTACAACTTGAGCATATTAGGAGATGAAGTAGTTATATGTGTTGTAGAAGAGTATCCTTACTTTTTTTTTGCCATTTTTATTATTATTATAGAGGAATATTGTTGTTATAAGCTGGGTCTGGTGGGTTTTTTGTGCGATGGAAGAAAGTTATTTCGCATTGGATGAATGGTTTCGGGCCAACATCACAACGGAAAAGCATAGCAAAATGATAACCTTATGGGGGATATCTTTATGATATAATGGAAAAGCTCGATGGAATTCTAGACGATTACTTGGGTCTTGAGGTATAGTCAGGGTATATAGAGAAGTTGGGTTTGTTGTCGAGAGATGATAATAATTTAAACGGTCAGTTTCAGAGGAATACTATATACCATTATTATAAAGTGGGAGAGTTTAAGGTTTTTTGGATTTGTTGTTTTTGTTGTTGTTTTCGAGGTCAGCAGATGGGTTTACTTAACGGGCAAACGCAAGGATATAGGGAGGGAATTTAAAATGTTTTTTAAGTTTTTTTTTTCTGCTTGTTTGTTTGTCTATGGATAAATAGATATTTGGCTGCATTATAGAAAAGTTATTTATATTTTTAACACTGATATTAAAAAAAATGCTCATAAAAAAAGCTGTTAGTCCCTTTGAGTTTCTGGAGATAACAAAGTGTATTAAATGAGTTTTTGTTATGTTATTTTCATAATAATTTAGAGCTAGTGGGCGAATCTCATGGGGCTCAAGAATTTTATGGTATATAAGGACCAAGCAAAGTTGGAAGCTATTACTGAAAGTCTGAAATTAAATTTAAGGCAGGGAGGTAATAGAATTAAAACCAATGTTAAGGCGAGGGTATTTCTGTCGGAAAATTGAAAAAAAAGTTGCCGAAAATCCGAAGCACTCTTGTGATACCTATTGTCTGCAATATCCAGTGACATCTTGTGAGAGGCAAAATAAAGAAACTGATTTAAGGCGTTGACAGTGATAAAAATAATGGATTTATCTCAGATTTTCAGCATCGATTGCGTGGTGGTCTGGGGGTCAATTTCCGATCTGTGAAACTGTGAAGTGATAAGTTTTATCACGTTTTCATAATAAATTCAATTCTGGATTTATGAAAAAATTAAAACAAACTTCAAAAATGTAATAAAAAAATTAAAAAATTAAAAAGAAACTTCAAAAATTTTTCAAATGAAGACTAAAATGATAAATTTTGTATCACTTCACAGATCAGGAATTGACACCCTGGTCTAGTCTGGTCCTATAAAATATTGTGCAGGTTTTCAAAAGCTGAAATTTTGAATAGGTTTTCAGATATAATTGGCGATAAAACTCCCTCATCTTGGTAGCTGTACTCGTCGCACATATGGAGTATCAAAAACCTGGCCATAATTATTTTTCGTGGTTTTTGTTATTATTTCTATTTAAAATAAGTATTCCTACAAGAAAATACAATATAAACCTAGTTTTTGTTATTTTTATTTTTTTTACCAAAAACTAAAAAAATTGATTAATGGCCTGTACTCCGCCTGTCGACATTATTTTGCTCAAATTTGTTTCCTCATCCCTAATACGCAATTCTCAGTTTCTTTTCTTTCTTCCCCAACCTTAATTAAGATCACCTAAAATAAAATACACTAATAACATCAGTAAATTTAATTTAAAAATAAAAAAAACGTTGCATAAAGTAAGGAGTATTTTCTATCAGAAAGTGAAAAACTAAATGATCCACAATTCCCTAAAGAGCACCTAAGAGCACCCAATTTGTATTGCATTGTGTTAAAGAAAATATAAACTAACTCATAAGTTTCAATTCATCGCAGAATAACGGGGTAGGTATACTAAAACAAAATCATTAAAGTTCAAATAATAACTTACCAAAAATATTAAGTTTTTAGATACTAGTTCTAAGCCTGAATTAAAATAGAAAAAACCATCTAACATTTTCAAAACTTTATTAATATCGTTAATAAAAAACTGAAGAAGAATTCTCCATTTAAATTTTTTTAGATTTCTATCACAACACTTCGATATCGCATATAGAATAACACTTACCAAAATACTTTGAACTCATTTTTTAACAAGACACGATCGAAAAACAAAAAAAATGAGTGCAGCATATTGACACATGTTTATTTTGCACCCACTTTGCCAAACTTTTTGGTGTCAATTTTGATTTTTCAGAAAATCGACTTATGACCAGGTTTTTACAGCAAATACTCCTATGTGCGTCGTCGTCTGCTATCCAAAATGATGCAGTTGAAAAAGGTGCTAAATGTAATGCTGATAGACGTCGATTTTTCATCGATAGTTTTCTTGATAGAGGTTGCTGCTTTGACAAACAAACAAATTCTAGTTGAAACGTTTTTGTTTCAAAGATGAAGTCTTTGGTTAATATTTCATTAAAGCAGGAAACCACTAAAAATCAATTTTTTTTTCTGCATATTGATTTTAAAAATGGTTGTCCTCAACAATTATAATATACTAAGTTATTTTCATTGATTTTAAGTTGTTTTGTTTCCGCTTTTCCCTCAGTGTATAAGTTCTACCATAACTTCTTCTTCGTAAAACATTTTGTGTGGTAGGTATAGAGTAACACCAATACCAAGAATATTAAATCAGTATAGTAACGAAATTATCAATTTTCACAGAAACAAAGCCAATTTAATTTTCTAATAACCCAAAAACACACAAACGAGTAGGATTTGCTTTTTCGAAAATGCAAAAATTCCTAAAAATGAAAATATCAATTACTTCCTTTTCCATTTTTGAGGATTTGTATTTCCGGTTCGTAAAATTTATATACCTACCAAATCACAATAACAAACTGATTTTTCATACATATAATAAATCTTTCCAGTACAATCAATTTGAAAACAAAAAATGTCTATATATATAGTCATAATACCTATTCGTAGATGTACATTTGCATACGTAGGTATGAAATTGTAGGTATTAACCCAATTAAAACAAAAACTGTAGAAATATAAGTTAAGTTTTACAATAGAAATTTTGATAGGGATGTTTTTCCAAATAAAAAATATGAGAAAATTTTAACTTTTTGAATTTAGAATTTCGGAGAAAATACATATCATTGAAATGAAAAACCATTTGTATGAATGCGAAGGGCTGAGGGTTTTGTGGTTTTATAGGAATTCCTTGTTATCTGTATTGTTGTTTAACTGAAATAGATATTTTCTAGTATCAAATCTATACGTTGGTACACACATTTTGAGCTTGAATTTTGATGTTATTCTATTTCAATTCAAAAATAGAAAAATAGGAACAAAACCATGTTATATGGTTGAGTGATATTTCATTCTGATGAAAAACAAAAACCCCAAATATTATTTTACATATAAATAATGTAGGTATTTAGGCCAAAATCATGAATGAAGGTGGAGAATTTGAGTTAAAGGTATTCCTTTAATCAAAATTACATTAAATACAATTTTTTTTTAATTGACGATTATTGCAAATTATATGTTTTGCTTTCAAAAATTGAATGCTTACAAATTTTCTTAACCATTCCCAAATGTTTGCCTTTTACTTTATGAAATATCATACTTTCTAACAGTGAAATAAATGTTTTTGGTGTGTTTTTAAGCATTTGAGTGGGGTTGCCTGGTTTTTTCTCGTATTAATGAAATGACATGTGACATTTTTTAACATAAAATCAACTGTATAAATTTAAAATACACTGTATATTTTAGCATTTCAGTGAACTTATAAATTTTTTGAAATAAGTACATAATATTTCTTATATGCCTAATCCTTTTTCCATTCAATTTGGATAACCATATTGGTATTTTATTAATTAAGTATATCTTTTAGAATCTATAGAATCTTTCTTTGATACGTACTTCCTACTACACTACAAATTTGTTTCGTATATTGAATTGCAATAAATAATCGTTCTTATACTTTCAATAATAGTTCTGTTGAATCTTTCCTATAATCCGTTTTGCTGAGGTGAGTTAGAGATTGTAGGTTCTACTTGAATTCAGTGTTGCCAGAGCTGGCTATTTATCGCCAAACGGGTTCCTTGAACTTTTAACTCGCTCCTTAAAATTTTGATTTTCGATTTATCGGATTTTGGCTCTTTTCATTTTGAACTTGGCGATTTACGGCTCCTTTTAAATCAAGGCATTTTACAGCAAAAATCCACTTAAAATGTTAACAGACAACCAATTTGCATCATACATTTTACATTTGATTTTCATTGAAAATTTAATTTTACATCCGTAAATGAGCATTAAAACCAGAATACATCAACAAAAAAATAATTATACTTGAAGTCTAATAAGCAAAAGTTTTTTGAAAATTTAAAAAAAATTTAAATTTCATGCCACAAAAGTTTTTTTTTTTGTATTTTTGGACAATTTTTGAAAGCGGCTATTTTTGGCTCCAAGAATTTTCAAAATCGGCTCCTTGCCTCGAAAATATTCTGGCAACACTGCTTGAATTCCCTTCTTTTATATTTTTTTAGGCTTCTTTCCCAACATGGCCCAAACGATTATGCTATAATTTGACGGTGAACGGTCAAAATTCCACAGGTCATAAGTCCATTATGGACTATTCTGCCTATAATCTTGTAAAGGCCGATTTTCGATTTTGTTTTTTTTGCATATTTGAAGTTAGGACATTGGCTCATATGCGAAAAGATTGAGCTTAAGCTCTATCTCACTTTTCAGTACATTTTCTAGAGAACTATCTTAAGAAAATGAAATAGATCTCAAGAAAATGTACTGAAAAGTGAGATAAGAGCTTAAGCTCATTTTTATTGCATACGAGCCATTGTCTCTGATTTATTCTCATTTATAGTTTTAGCCTAGGTTTTCAAATAAGCCAGAAAATTCGAGATACTTTTTTCATTTCTGTATGCAAATTGCTATAAGCGATTAAGTTTTTCCCTCTATAACTCAGAAGTATGAAAAATGCAGTCCCTTTACGAGATTATGGACAGTATTGACCAATATGGGTGGATTATAAGACCATATTATCCAAGTGCTTCAAAAGTTCATACAAAACTCTGGTGGATGCTTTGCTCATCTATTGCCAACTCATGAACCCTAATCCTTTTGGTCTCTTCGATTTTTCTCTCTAAAAAAATACAAAACAAATTAGATAAATATAAGATTTCGAGTGAATTATTGAAAATTACTTAATTTAATTCAAAAATCAGTCCATCTTCAATTTTGGAAAATTTTTAGTTCAATATTATAAGCCAATTTTATAAGAATCAGTTTTGAAAAGTCGAAATTTTGATTAAGGTAGAATCTTTTGAGAGCTGACACATCTTTCATTTTTAAAAAATTAATACATATTGTAATTTTCAAATTTTGGCGCTAGTTTTCAAAAATTACTTCATTATTATGTTTTAAAAACGAAACTCGCGTCTTCTTCTTCCTTTTTCTCGGCGCTGTTATGATCTCGATGTCGAGGGGATCATAACTATCCCACGTATCTGCTTCACACTAGTGATCCGCCTGTGGGGTTCGCCGGGTTGACCTCAGAAATCGGCGGCAAGCCTCCCGGTTTTGTATTGTTCCATTTCTAAGGCCAACTGAATGCTGGTGGTTTTGCATTTGCTTGTACCAGGAGTTTTTAGGCCTACCTTTCTTTCTATTTCGTGTTGGAACGTTGTATGATATTGCTTTTTTGACGGGGTTCTCAGGATCTCTCCTTTGAACATGGCAATACCAACTGAGTCGGTCGTGTTCAATTTTTTGGGAGGTGGTGTTTTTAACATGAAGGCTTCCTCGGATCTTCGTACTTCTAATTCTATCAAGCTTTGTTACTCCTGCTGTCATACGAAGCATCTTCATCTCAGCTGCCGTTAACTTACTCTCATACTTTTTGTACATTGTCCAACATTGTGAACCGTATGTGAGTGCTGGACGCACAACTGCGGTGTAGAGTCTTCCTTTCAGCTTAGGGGGCATTTTTCGATCACAGGTTAGGTTAGGTAGGTTAGGTAGAAATGGCTGTCAGGAAAACAACTGACACACTTAGACCATTTATTGGTCCGTTGTGATACCATGATTTTGTGAGGAAATTCCTCACTAATTAAACCAGTTGGAGCTTTTAATAAAGCGGTGAAGGTTGAAGATGTCAGTATTGATTAGCTCACTGGTATCTTCTAAGAAATATTTTTCCAGGTATTTTTTACGTCTACTGGAAAGGGCAGGACATGAGCAGAGAAGATGTTGGATTGTTTCTTCTTCTTCCTCATCAAGGCAACTTCTACAGAAGTCGTTAGAGATTACGCCAAGTCTTATGGCGTGTCTACCTATGAGACAGTGTCCTGTTAAGACACCTATTACAGAGCTGATATGCAATCTGCTTAGAGACAACAAATTTTTTGAACGTTTTGGATCTAGCCTAGGCCAGATCTGCTTGGTCGTTTGGCAAGTTATAATGTTTGACCATCGTATGTTTGTTGCCTCTATAGCTTCTTGCTTCAGCATGAGTTTGCACGTTGCGATTGGTATACCAATATTTGCCTTATTGGGTAAAATTGGTATTAGAGTTCCATTTCTGGCGAGTTCGTCTGCTTCACAGTTTCCCAGAATATCTCTGTGACCCGGCACCCAGAAAAGGTGAATGTTAAACTGTTCTGACATCTCCATGAGAGATGATCGACAGTCGCGGGCAGTAACGGAGTTTGTGGAAACCGAAGCTAACGATTTAAGGGCGGCCTGGCTATCAGAGAAGATGCGGATATCCGATGTAGATATCACGTTTTCTTTGAGCCAAGTCAGTACTTCTTTAATCGCCATTATTTCCGCTTGGAACACGCTGCAGTGATTAGGGAGACGGAAGGAGAGACTAACATTAAGTCTATCGGAGTAAACCCCGCCACCCACTCCGTCATTGGTTTTAGAACCATCTGTATAGAAATGAATTGAATCATCTCTTAGAAACTCGGCATTGTCCCATTCTGATCTATTTGGGATGGTGACTTCATAATTATTGCCGAAAACCAATTGTGGGGTGGTGTAGTCGGAGTGACTGTGGATTGATCCGAATGAATTCAGAATATTTGTGTGGCCAATAGAGTTATTGGTCCATTGAGAGATGGCTTGGAGTCGAATAGCAGTGCTCGCGGCCACCTGCTTGCTGAATATATCTATGGGTGGAAGATTGAGTAATATATCAAGAGCGGCGGAAGGTGTCGAACGGAGAGCTCCGCTGATGCACATGCAGGCTGAACGTTGGACTTTGCTTAACTTGTCTCGATATGTTACTTTTTCCAGAGCAGTCCACCAAACTGCTACCCCGTAAGTGAGAATAGGTCTGATGACTGCAGTGTATAGCCAATGAGTTATTTTAGGAGATAGTCCCCATTTATTCCCTATAGCTTTTTTGCAAGAAAAGAGTGCCACTGTGGCTTTTCTTATTCTTTCTTGTATGTTGGTTTTCCAGTTTAATTTGCTATCCAAAATAAGACCCAGGTATTTGGCTTCGCTGGCAAAATTAAGTGGAACACCATTAATAGAGGGGGGGTCTAGTTGTGGAATTTTATATTTCTTTGTAAAGAGGACAAGTTCTGTTTTTTGAGGGTTTACCCCCAATCCACAGTTTGTTGCCCATTTTAGTAGCTTATTTAGAGCAGTTTGCATTAGTTCTATTATAGTATGGAGATGTTTTCCTGATATGGCAATGGCGACGTCGTCAGCGTATGCAATCACTTTGAATCCATCTACTTCTAGACCGACTAGTAGTTCATTAACCACTAAGTTCCACAGGAGTGGGGAGAGTACCCCTCCTTGTGGTGTACCTCTACTAACAGATCTTCTTGCTGAGAAATCTCCTAGAGTTGAGTTAATAATTCTGCTTTTCAGCATAAGGTCTATTAGCTCGCTCAGTGAGCTATCTACTTTAAGGTTCTTCAGTGCATTTGTGATTGCTATGTTGCTGACGTTGTTGAACGCGCCTTCAATATCAAGAAATGCAACTAAGGTGAACTCTTTATGATGGAGGGAATATTCAATAGTGCGCACTACAGTATGTAGTGCTGTTTCAACCGATTTCCCTTTACAATAAGCGTGTTGTGCTGTAGATATAAGATTGGGATCTATGACATTACGCAAGTGGATATCAATCATTCGTTCTAAGGTTTTAAGAAGGAATGATGATAGGCTGATAGGTCGGAGGTCTTTCGGATTGACATGAGAGAATTTGCCTGCTTTGGGTATAAATACAACTTTAACTTCTCTCCATAGGGCAGGGATGTGTTTCAATTTTACACATCCATTCAGAATTATCTCTAAGATGGGAATTAGAATATCTGATGCCATTTGAAGTTCGGCTGGTATTATACCATCCGGTCCAGCGGATTTGTATGGTTTGAAGGCGTTGATGGCCCACTTTAGCTTCTCTCTTGTAATCAGACCAAGATTGTTTTTTGAATTTGTGTCTGGCCCTGATGGGTCGACTCTGTTTATAATGTTTGAGCTACTTGGAAAATGAGTATCTAGTAGCAAATTGAGTGATTCTTCACAGGAGTTGGTCCAGGCCCCGTTATTTGTTTTCAAGGCACTGGGCATTAAAGGGTTTGTTGAGAGAATTTTTCTTAATCTAGAGGCTTCTGAAGAGTCTTCTATTTTTTCACAGAAATTTCTCCAAGAAGATGTTTTACATTTTCTTAGCTGTTTTTTGTAGACTTTCAGGGATTCTTTGTATAGGTCCCAGTCTGAAACATCTCTAGTGGATTTGGCGAGATTGAAGAGTTTTCTACAAGCTTTTCTGTGCGGTTCTAGCCCTGAGGTCCACCAGTGTGGCTTCTGCTTTCCTCTTACTTGTATGAGTGGGCAGGAGTTATTCATTGATAGGTTAAGGGCAGAAGTGAGATCATTGACTTTGTTGTCGAGATCGATTGTATTTGAGGGATAACTTAGAAGTTCAGGTTTAAGTAAGCTTGTCAGAGTTTCCCTGTATTTTTGCCAGTTAGTTTTGCGATAGTTTCGGAATGCTAACTGTTTAGTAGTCACATCGTTAAGACTAAATTGGATGTATCTATGATCAGAGAACGAGTGTTCTTCAGATACTTTCCAATTTAAGATCCTTTGATGAATCGAATCGGAGACAAGAGTAATGTCTAGTACTTCTTGTCGGTTTCTGGTAACGAATGTTGGTTCATTGCCAGTATTACTTACTATCAGGTTAGTACTCAAAATAAAATCAAAAAGTGACTCACCTCTATCATTTATGTCGGTACTTCCCCAGACCGTGTGATGGGCGTTTGCATCGCAACCAATTATGAGGCAGATCTTTTGCCTTTCAGCATCGGCTACAAGTCTCCGTAGTTTTTCGCCAGGGAGAGGGCCGAGTTGGTCATGGCCGAGATATGCCGACGCAATCCAGAGTGTTCCTTGGTCAGTTTGCAGTCTGACCGCGGTTACATCTCGATCGCTGTAATTAGGGAGTAAATATACATTAGTATTACTTCTTGCTAATATGCATGATCTGGGGTCACCTTTGTCCGATGCATATAGCAAGTTGTACCCAGGAGTCCTGAGTCCCTGAACCATGGACTTGCAGATCCATGGTTCCTGGACCAGCACCACGTCTTCCCCATTCTTGTGGATTCGGAGAAGAAGGGAGGCCGAAGCCTGCTTGGAGTGGTGAAGGTTAATCTGAACTAACTGGAGCATGAATGCTACTGTTAGTCAGATCAGCCCCCACCACCGTAAGGTCGAGGTCTTCGGATTCTGACTCAGAAGATGAACGTAGGAGTTCATCTTCACTGAGTAGAATCTTGTTGAGATATTCCTCTGTTTCCATCTCAACATCGGAGTTATCTGGTATTGGAGCCATTATGGCTGGCGTTTTAGAGCCCGAGGGGACCTCCTCAGTTGGGGAGATTACCGGCGTATCAACCTCCATTGATGGAGATGGAGGATTGATATTTAAGGCAATGTCTTCTTCTAAGGAGGGAACCTCAGGTGCCGGAAGTGATGGAGGTGCAGCTTTTGCACTCTCCTCATCTTTTTTATAGATCTTTAAGGTTGTAGAAGTCCATCCAAACCTTATCTGACTTTGGTTCGCAGCTAGGGGAGTCAACGACTCCTTATTGATGACAATTATTGCCGATCTATAAGGGCCCGTTGGCTCTTCCAGCTTTGCGACTTTCCAGTCGTGAGTGGGTAGGGATGGATTTCCAAACTGGATCATTTTGAGCACAGTATCTTTGCAGGCTAGCTCAGCTGGGATACTGATGCGAGCTCTAGGTCTGCAAGGAATGTCTTCCTTTGCCACAACCTCTAGCTTGGCATCAGGCCATAGCCCCTCTAGTCTGCTGATAGCAAGCTTATATAGATCGCATGATCTCTTGTCACCGAATGCGACGAGCTTGACGCGGCCTTGGTGCCATCCCGCGTCCTCAACAACTGCAGGCTCACCCGGGTTCTCCATCATGAGAGTCCAGTAGGAGATCTGCAGTTTGTTTGAGACCATCGTCCAACGGTCAAAAGAGATCATGCCATCGACATTACTTCTATCGATAACTGCAAGGATAGACTTGTCCTTAAGAACGTCACTAAAGGACAGGTCTTTCCTAGTGTGAGTGCTGGAATTATGCACTTTTTGTCTTTTAGATTCCGAGACGGAATCCTCAACAGACCTTTGTCGCTTTGACGTTAAGTCGCTGCTGGTCAATCTTTTGCTGAGAATAGCTTTTGCCCATTCTAACTTGCTGGATTGCTCTGGGGACCGTTCGGCTATTGGTATCAACCTTAGTGCTCTATAGATCCCCTTTGCGTTCCTTATGTCATTACGGGACGCTCTTTTGCTTTCCTCTCCAGCGGAGGTGGAACTATGAGAGACAGCTACACTGCCGCTGGGGATTTGAGCACTTTTAGGGTCAGGAAGAGGTCTGTCTTGACTAGAGGTGAGACTGTAAGAGACAGACGTTTTACTGGTCAAGACATCCCCTTCCGGACCCACAGAGTTAACTATTCCTGAGTTTGGAGTAGCAATTCTGTTACTGTGTTCCTCGGCGGAAGCATGACTGTAAGAGACAGCCTTACTTCCGTCAGGGAGTGGAGTAACCAACGTGTTCTGAAGGGGTTTGCTTTGACTGAGGGTGGATTCGTAAGAGACGGTCCGTTTTTCAGTCATAGCATCCCCTTCAGGGCCCGTAGAATTATCTACATTAGTGCTTGGGGTGTCAGTAGTACTGTAAGAGACAGCCGTACTTCCACTAGTGGGAGCTACCAAGGTAGCAGGGTTTGTATTGGTGGTTGTTCGCCGGCTTCCAGTTTTGCACTTTGCAGTCTTTCTGGAGGCTGAGGTCGACTCACCTTTACTTTTCTTTTTGTCAGCGTTTTTCTTTATTTCCGCCGAGCTAACTTTTGTCACTGGCGACTTAGCCTCTTTCGAGGCCAAGCCCTCGCCGGCAGTCGCGACACCTGCCGACACTTGAACGTATATCCCCGTTCGATTTTTTATATCTTCGTTAGCTTTTTCCATGTTTTTGTTTTTCAAGTTTTCTAACATTGAGGTTATTTTTGAGTTATGTTTGTGGTGAGATCCTGCAACTGGATTGTTGGAGGATCCCACGATAAGCACCCCCACCACGACAAGGTCAACTCATAGGGGGTGTTTCGATCACAGAAGATGGCAGAATTTTCCCGCCACTTCATCCACCCTACGCTTACGCGATGATTGATATCGTCATCACAAGTACCTTCGTTATTTATCATAGACCCCAGATATTTAAACTTTTCACACTTGGGAAGCACTACACCATTCAAATAAATGTCAGGAATAGGCCTGTGTGGATCAGAAAATGGGCAGCATAGGTATTCTGTCTTTTTCGCGCTTATGCGGTACCCACTACCTTCTAGAACATCCACCCATACATCAAGTGCTCGTTGCAGGGATATCGGGTCTTCACTTATGATGGCTCCATCGTCAGCAAAGAATAACTGATGCACTTTTGGGTCCGTCACTTTACCTTCAAGCAGGTAATCAAGAACGGTAATAAAGAGCAGAGGACTCAAGACGCTTCCCTGGTGTACACCTACTGTGATTTCGAATTCTTCGGTGACTCCAGCTGCACATCTTACTTTAGTTACTGCTCCATCATACATGTCCATAATTATCCGCACATAGGTTTCCGGAACTCCTCGTTGTCTGAGGGCCACCCATATCAGATCTCGTGGTTGTCGATCGAATGCTTTTTCAAAATCAACCAATACCACATGCAAATCCTCCAAGGAATCTCGATGTTTTTCCATAATGATTCTTATACTCTGGATTGCATCTGTGGTTGATTTACCCGCAACAAACCCGCACTGGTCATCAGATAGCCTTATTATTTTTCGCAGTCGGCTACCCAAGACTCGCTCAACGATCTTCATGGTGTGTGACATCAGCTTAATCGAACGGTAATTATCACAGCTTCGAGTATCACCCTTTCCTTTGTATATTGGAAGAAGGTAACTTTCCCTCCATTGATTAGGCATTCGATCACCTCGTATAAGCTTGGAAACAAGAACCATGAGCCATCTAGACCCGATGTCTCCCATCTTTTTCCAAAACTCTGAGGGTATTTCGTCTGGCCCAACAGCTTTTCCCTTTTTGGAGTATTTTACAGCCTCACTAACTTCTTCGACTGTGACATCGGATACTTCGCTTAAGTTAGGTGAAGCTATTGGAAAGTGTAGCCTTGGAAATTGTTCATTTAGAAGTTCGTCACAATACTGTCGCCACCTGTGGAGGATTTCGTCGTTTTCCACAAGTAGTTGGCCTTGAGCATTGTTAATAAACTTCGGCGAACAGATCTCCTGAGCATTTCTTCTTCTTTGAGCTGCTATTTTGAAAATGGTTGCGCCCTTATTCACGTTTTGTCGTAGCTCTTGAATAGCACCAGCAGTCGGGGTAGAAATTTCATCTAGCTCCCGATATAGGTCTTCCGTATTCTTGGCTTGAATTTGGGCACATATCTTCTTCGCTTCTTTCTTGCAGTTTCTGTATTCCACTTCGAGGCGTGACTTTTGCTCTGTATTATTAGAGGGGCACTTCGACCAAGCTTTGAAAGCCATTTTCTTTTTACTTACAACTGCTTTAGCTTCATCATTCCACCACCATGTTTCTTTGCCTTGTTGGTTGTGTCCTTTTGAAACCCCTAACAGTGTTTTGGCTTTTTCTATGCAAGTTCGCTGTAGGAGGTCCCACATACTTTGTGCTGTACTCTCTTCATTTCGAAAAATGTTGGTGTTGTTATACAGATAGTTTTGCATATTCGAAATAAAAGCTTCGCCTTTTTCCTTATCCAGATTATACCATTTGATCTTCCCAAAAGTCTTTGTCTGTTTGTTGTCGTTCACTGTCTCCATTAAAAAATTCTGTCAGTAGGAGACGGTGTTGGTGGGCGATCGCTTCTCCCAGTATCACTTTACAATCCTTGACCCGAGGTTTCATGAAACTAGATACCAAATGGTAATCAATCTGGGTCTCATTTCCACCACTGCTGTAAGTGACCAGGTGTCGGCTTTGTTTGATGAACATGGTATTTAGTACGATAAGACCATATGTTTTGCACGAGCTCAGGATGTCTTCACCAGGAGAGTTCCTAGTGCCGTATCCGAGGCCTCCATGGCAATCTTCATAGTCTTCGTTTGTTTTCCCGACATGTCCATTTAAATCTCCGCCCACGAACAAAAACTCTTCCTTTGGGATGTCCTTAAGTAGGTTGTGAAAATCAAGCCAAAATGCATCTTTTTCCACCTGCTCACATCCAATTTGGGGAGCATATGCAGTGACAATATTCCACAACTTTCCTTTAATCACCAATTTAAGGGACATCAAACGGTCACTGGATTTCGAAACGAAACTCGCGTCAGTTTTCGAAAAATGTTTCCTAAAATCTTACAAAAAAAAAATTAAATTTATAAAATAAAATTAAAATTTTAGTTATAACTAGTGTCAAATCAACGTTTTCTCATAGTTACAAATAAATATTTTGTTATTATGTACTTTTAAAACAAAACCTTTTTAATATAAGAGAATTCTGGCTCACTTATTTGTGGATTTTTGACACACTTGGGTGGGTTGTAAGTTCATAATTGATTCACTGAAGTGAATCAATTGCCCATTATGATACTGCACCTAATTTGCTGAAAGATTCAACTTTATAAAAATTACTATTTAAGTATTCTTCGGCGATCAGAAGTTAATTTTAAACAATTCCGGTTACATTTTTGATGAATTTGACATCAGCGTAAAAATGCGAGTTAGCTCTTTGCTATGAATTTGGTTATTCTTATTAAGATATACGGTTGCAAAATTAAATGTATTTAATCAATAGCCTTATCAAACTTTCCTAAGTTCTTTAGAATCTTAAGTTAGGAAAGTTTAATAAGGCTTCTTAAGTTAAGATAAATTCAAAAACAAGAGAAATGTTAACATTGTCAAAGCATTTACAAAGCTACAAGATCATCTTATAAAATAATATTAAATTTCCTAAAGTTTAACAAACAACAAAAATAATTAATCCATATTTTTCCTTGAAACAAAAACTGTTTGTAGATATCACAATCACAAACTTATTTTTGTTTTATCTCTCCAACAAAACCCGAAAACACACGCCAAACAGGTTTCTCAAATATTTACCAATCTTACTTAAAAAATTAAAATAAAATTATACCAAACATACCACCTATATTATTATACATATACCACCAACAGAATACACAGAAGTATTGCCACCCTCCAAGCTTAGAATAACCATCCGCATCCTTTTTTATTTTGTTTTTAAAATTTATTATCCTTTTGTTTTTGTTGATTTTTCTGATTTGTTTTTTTTCTATTTTTTTTTTTTTCGTTTTCTCTCTCTGTTTTGTTTATCTTTTAAAAAAAGGGATTACAAGAAGCGGGCGTTAACGTATCCGCCTCGACAGTAATTCAATTGAAGGTGAGTTGGTAACCTTTCAAAGGGGACCAGCACGAATTATAGCTAATTAAACTTTCTTTTACAAAAAAAAAAAAAAAAAAGACTAACAAATAAAACTGCCTCATTGGAATCCTTTAAAAAGATGAGTCTCTTCTTTTGGACGGAATATCACATCCCTTATTGCATGCATTTATTATCAACTTCTTCTTCTTTTCGTATTACTAACAGAATCAATTGCATGCGCAACCTATACTCTTTATTGTTTTCTGTCTCTCTGTCTTAAGCCACTTTTAGTTTGGAAACGCATGTAATGTATATCCTGCATCCGTGAGATACCTGTCAGAATGAGGATTAAACAGATAATTTTTCCACATAATCCATCGTAGGGCGAACCTGGTGAACCAGGTCCACCCGGACCTCCAGGACCACCAGGAGCAACAGGCACCCCAGGACAGGACGGAGAAAGAGGACCGCCAGGTGAAACGGGCCCTCTAGGACCACCAGGTCCTCGTGGCGAACCAGGACCAATTGGACCGCCTGGTGCGACAGGACCACCTGGATTAAGGGTAAGTGTGTGTTTGTTGTGACACTTTAACACATCACACAGCCACTTTAAAGAGATTGAGTTGTTCATTTTTTGTTTTTTTTTTTTCGTTTCGTTGTTGTTAATGATGATTGTTTGTTTGTTTTGTGTGTTTTTTTTTTCTTTTTTTGAAACACATTATAGGGCGACAAAGGCGATCGAGGGGACCGAGGCTTAACCACAACGATAAAGGGCGACGAATTTCCCACTGGCATCATCGAGGGACCACCAGGTCCACCTGGACCGCCAGGTAAAATATTTAACCAACAAAATAAACCCTCCAATCTCTTTCTATTTTATCAGAAAACCCTATGTCCTACACAGACCAAAAAAAATCCTTAGTCGTAATGGGATATTAATCATGAGATCGACTTGATTAATTTCAAAAAAGGTTATAATATAGGTATACACACGAGGGAGAAAAAAACAAAAAAAAAAAAAAAAAGTTGATCATCATCAGACCTTTATCCTCGGTATTTTCAAAGTTTGCCCAGTATGTCGTTAGGAAAATAATAATAATATGAGAGAGATATAAAAGCAAAAAAAAAAAACACACAGAAAAACAGATGAAAAAAAAGGGAAAATCGAAAATAGCTGGAAAATCCTTGAGTCTTCTTTCTCTTCTTTTTTTTTTTTGTTTTATTCCACAGAAAAACAAATATTGAATGATATCATCCCATCACCATATAGAAGGTAGAAAAAGTATGTTAGTACCTTTGTAGTTAAAGCAGCTACTGGAGCAGCAGATTCAGTGCTTCAATGCCATCAGCCAGCATCATCCAAAAGCTCTTTGGCTATATGGTTCTACATCTTTTTTTTTTTTGGTATTTTTGTGCAGAATATTGTTCCATCGAGTGTGCGAATGCGGTTGACAGAGAGAATGTGTATACACGAGAGGGTGTTTTATTTGTTCACTCTATATAACACCGTGGTATTAATACAGTGGGAGTAGAATACTTTTTTGGTTATTAAAATTTTCAAACTATTTTTAATATTAGAAAATATATTTTTAATCCCAAAAAAAGTTAGTGTTGCTGATTTTTTTTTATCAATTTTTATTTTGGAAACTTTTCTATTCAGACCTTCCCAAAGCTACACGGCTTAAGATTACAAATCAAAGCTCTGGCACTAGCCACCTCAGCTAATTTCAAATCCTAGTAAGAGGCGGTACCCTAAAATTTGACTCGAATTACACTGCGCAATGAATTTCAAATTTTTTCTTCAAAGTGGAATGATTTTGAAAACTGCAGTTTTTATTCTTAGTCTCACTAAGAGTAAAACGTTCCTTATAAAAAGGAACTAAACCAAAAAATATAAATCACAAAAAGATCCAACAAAATATAATTTCAAAATATTAAGACATTTTTTCAATTCAGTCTTCATACAATATCAGATTTCATTGTTCAAAGAAGTTGCACCAAATTTTCATATGTAATACAATTTCGGCTGTGGAAACTTTTGAGTCGACATAGGTCGCAAATACAAAAAGAATCGAAGATCTAATTGAAGTCAGACTTTTCGGAATATTTTGAGAATTGAAAGAAACTGTTCACATAGGTCTGTTGTATTGGCTCGGGACGTTGTAGGTTCCATTCAAATAAGCAGTTTTTTTCAAAAACAACCCTAAAAAATTACTAAGGAATAAAATATTTATAATTTTCTCTCCTTTTAATATAGTAGCTATGTACAACATAAAGTGTTTTGGTGAAAAAAATCTACTTTTTAAGAAAAAATTGTACTGTTAAAAATTCTGTTGTAATATTTAGGACAACCTTTTTAATTAAACGTTTTTCAATACAAATAAAATGCACGACTGGGGTCGCACGTACTTGCTCTTGCAGTTCAAAGCACTTTTATGTTAGTTTACTTGTAGCTTTTAAGATTTATAAATTTAATGAAATTTTTTTGATGTTGGGAAAGAGCCGAAATTTAGGGAAAATTTTTGTTAAAAAATGAAAAAAAATTTTTTTTTTATTTGACTTTTTTGAAAAAAAAATAAGAATGCAGTTTTATTGCAATTGCTTTAAATATTACGTCTGCAAAGTTTAATCAAAATCGTTAGAGCCGTTTTCGATTTATTTGGTTTGAATTGAAAAATTTGTATGGGAGGTACACTTTCTAAGAGAGATATAAAAAAAACAAAAAAAAAAACCAACTTTCAGAATTCCATAAAAATCATCTGTACCAAATTTGAAGCAAATCCGTAAAGTAAACTAACTATATTTTTTAAATATATGTTTTTTTTATTGCACCGTTTGAATACAAAATCAAATATATTAAATATATATCTTTATAAGAAAAAAAATTTAAGCTAATATTTGTTCTAATTGAACACTTAGGCCCAATTTATTGACTCTCCATTAAACTTAAATCGCCATTAAAAAAGGGAATTTTAAAATTAAAAACCAATTTCGTTTAATTCAGTCTCTTTTAAGGATTTTTTTGAAGTTTGGCATCATTAACTAATTGAGCATTAAATTTAAAAGTAGATTTAGTTAAAACACCAAATTCGACCTTTTAAGAGAGATTTTTAGAGCTAATGGAGGTTTTAAACAGAATTTCTATTTATTCACTCTCCATTAGTGTCAAATGTCATTTCATTTATTTTTTTTATTTGAATTATTATTTTATTTGAAAAATGTCAAATGAGCTAAAGAATTATTAAAAAAAGCATCACAAATATGAAAAAAGTCCAGACTAGAATTTTTTGTAGGTATACACACATGCATTGTACCATAAAAAAGAACAAATTCAAAGAAATTAATGCATTTCTTGTCTACTTCGCACAGTTAATACTAGATCTACTAGATTATATTCTCCACTTCAAAACTAATCATTTTTGAGATGCTGCATAATACATACATAACATACATAACATTGCAACTGAAGCCATGAGAAGAAGAGATATAAAGCTTACTTCTAAACCAATGACACGAGATGAATGCCGATAACACTTAAATTTAAGTTGTTATTTGACACCGATGGAAAAAATTTAAAATTTCACTTAATCCTTCTTCTTCTCATGGTTTCAATTGTAGGTTGTAGCATTCTTTGGTTACCACTGGTATATCGTTAATCTCTTGCATTTTCTGGCGTTTTCAGCTGCAAAATACTAACGGGTCATAGTTTTTTTGTTTTTCTTCCAATTCAAATCTATTTGATTTGACAAAATTGTAGCTTTTGACAGATTATTTTTCAAACAACATAAAAAATCCCTAGGATATTTTTAACAGAGTTTTAAATTTAAAGTTTCCATTAAAAGTAAGGACTTTAACTAAAGAAGAGTGAATTAAATGAATTTTTAATGATGTATACTTAAAGGCGACAATAGTTTAACGAGGCCGTTAACTAAAGCGATAAATTTCAAAATTTAATGGAGGCTCAATAAATTGGCCCTTAGTAAAGAAGCTGCGAAATAATTTACGAAGAAAAAAAATCAATTTTTCATATAAAATCGTTTTTTTCCTAGCAACTTCAACCGATTTGAGCGAGCCAAAGACGAACGATATAATAACTTTTTTTACATATTATTAAACCTCAGACCATAATAAAACTTTTGACCACTATTACATTGCAAAATTAGGGTACTTTTTATCGGCCATACAAAAGTGTCACACCCTAATATATATACACTTTTTTGTGTCTGGATTTAGGATTATCGCTACCTGAAAAACACCTACATAAAACTATTTAGGTTCAGTAAAATGCATTTGGTACCTAACCTTTTTTCTGATAAAAAAATAAAAAAAATACAATATTTGAATTTGTACTAATTTGAAGGCGCTTTGTGTTTGTGTTTCAAAGTAAAATTTATCACAACAAAAACATTACTGTTAAAAAAAGAGCCAAGTTCTCCTATGTTGAAGTTATGCTAGCACAAAAGGTACTGAAATGTAAAAGTGTACCAAGTTCTAAAGCTTGATGTTGATTGTTCTCTTGACAATTGTTCTTTAAATTACCGATTTTTAAAGCTATTGCTCAGAAAAAATGGGCGGTTACCACGACCCTTGTCTAAAATTGTCAAATTTTAATTTTTTTCTTTTGTATAAACTACCATTCTACCAAATTTTAAGGTTCTACGAAAGTTAGAAATGCTCTATAATATTTGATGAAAATTCACCGGAAATAGGCAGTTGCCAGATTCTCAGATTTAATTTTGTTTCCTTTTTATAAACTAGCTCTACCATTTCATCGAATTTCAAAATTCTACGATAACCAGAAGTGCTCTATAATATTTTATGAAAAATCAGCAGAAATGGGCGGTTGCCACGCACCCTATCAAAAATTCTCAAATTTTAAATTTTTTTCTTGGTATAACTTACTAGCTCTACCATTCTTCGGAGTTTCAAGTTTCTACGATAATCAGAAGTGCTCTAAAAAATTTGATTAAATTTAGTGAAAATGGGCGGTTACCACGCCCCCCTGGCTAAAATTCTCAAATTAAAAATTTTTTTCTTTGTATAAAGTACCAGTTCTACCATTGTACGAAGTTTCAAGATTCTACGATAATCAGAAATGCTCTATAATATTTGATGAAAATTCAGTGGAAATGGGCGGTTGCCACGCCCCCTTGCTGAAATTCTCAGATTTTAAATTTTTTATTTGTATAAACAACCAGCTCTAACATTTTACCAAATTTCAAGATTCTACGATAATCAGAAGTACTCTATAATATTTGATGAAAATTCAGCGGAAATGGGCGGTTGCCACGCCCCCTGGCTGAAATTCTCAGATTTTAAATTTTTTATTTGTATAAACAACCAGCTCTAAAATTTTACCAAATTTCAAGATTCTACGATAATCAGAAGTACTTTATAATATTTGATTAAAATTCAGCGAAAATGGGCGGTTGCCACGCCCCTTGAATTGAAAATCTCAAATTTTCGATTTTTTCCTTTGTATACACCACAAGTCCTATCACCATGTAAAATTTTAAGTTTCTACGATAGCGGGAAGTTCTCCATAATTTTGATGATCTGTCAGTGAGCCCACTGTCGTACCTGGGCGAAACGCTTTATAAATTTGGAGTTGAGGTCACTTGAACTTTAAAATTGTCAGTGAGTCAGTTACGGTTTTCGCGATTTTTGAAGTCCTATATCTCAGAAACTACTCATCGTAAGAAGCTGAAATTTTGTAAGTAATTTGGGTTCGACCATCTCAACAAATTAAGCGAGTTTGAAATTTCTGGCATCTTTGGTGTGGAAGTTAGAGGGGGGTCGAAAATGCCCTGAGTTGTTTCCTGTAAATAAGGGTGTAGTGCCAAAGTTGCTAGAGAACGTGCCCCTTGATGAATTACTGATAAAATTTCGTAGAATCTAGACCAAACTTTTTAACCGTGTATTGTATTCATTTCGTGCTCAATTTCAACTAAGAATTCTCTCCAAAACTTTTAGTTTCGATAAATTTTGGAAGGAATATCAGAATTTAGTTATTCGTTTAATATTTCTTTGTTGACCTTTTCTTTTTGCAACTGCATCCAAATTCTAAGATCTCCAAAACTCGACCTGAATAAAGTCATGCAAGATATGTATCAACATTTGAGAATAAATTTTACCGGTTTGAACGTTACTTCAAACTAATATTTGAAACATCCAGCATCATTGACGGCCTTTTTTCTAATCTACCAGTTTTGACAGGATAATTAAAATGTTTTTTTTTTTTGTTTGTTTTTGGAAAAAGTTCTAACAAATAAATAATATTTTTAGAATTTTTTGCCATTTAAGCTGACTTTTAAATTTTTTTGGAATATGTTGAAGAAGTCAAATGACAGTTTGTCTGCTTGTCTTCAATATTTCTCTTCTGTGTTAAAAGAAGCAATTTTTGACATTTTGGTCCCACTGTACTTTCCTCGTCGTCGTCATCATTTTCATCCATCTACATATTTTTTTCCATCGTCAACCCCATCTTAGTCTCCATCATCATCATCGTCGTCGTCATCATCATCCACCTCAAGAATCCACAAGACACACGAAATGAATATGCTGGCTCTTGTTAGTGTCAGAATGAGGGAGTTCTATGGATTTCAAAAGAACAGAAAACAGAAAACGCAACGACTGACGAAGAACAGATACGATATGACGATGGCTAGGCGGTGGCGATGGCGGTGATGTTATGGTTTCAATTTCCCAAAGACTGAACAGATCCTCTGACAACACAAGACGGTAGACACGAAAGAGTAGGAGTCAAGGTATTAGAGGGAATCTATTTGCAACTACGCAACAATCGTTCTCATACAGTCATTGCCGACACTACCTTCCCCCCAAACCATCATCGACGACGACTATCGTATTTTTCGTACACACAAGGACCAAAAGAAGGAGGAAATAGATTATGCCTGGGTTGTTTATACAAGAAGCTGAGCATCGTTTTCTTTTGCAAAGGCATTGGATTTATGTGTTATGGATGGAATGTGCGGTCTGGCCACACTACTGTACCATTAGAATCTCTCTCTTTATTCCTATAAGTTTTCTTGACCCAATTGCTTTGAGAACAAAAAATACTCGACGAGTACATTGGTATCAAGTTGGGCAAAACTGTCATCATATTTATAATAGAAAACTATTCCGACCGAGTTTATCACAACAAGCTAACTTTTTTTTTGTAGGTTATCATGACTTCCAGCTGCTTTCAACCAAATTCAAAATATTTGCAAAAACTTGGAATGAAAAGAACCGAAAAGTCCTACATATTTTGTATTTTATTTTTGTTTTTTTTTTTTTGTATGTTGGTGACTTTTCTTCAGAATAAGTTTTTTTTTGCATTTTTTTGGGGAATGAAGAAGTAACTTTTTTCAGTATTCATCTGTGTGTTGTATATCTCTGTATAGTTTGTAACTATTGTACTTAAAGGTCTCATGAATGCAGTTTTACTTAGCAAGGGTTACGAACGAGTTAGTTTTTTTTTTTTTATTTTTTTTTTTTTTTTGGTATGAATGTGACTTTTTCTCAGAAAATGGATGTCAGATTTTATTTTTAATAATTTGCAAAATCCTTGTAAGCTCTCATGAACATGCTGGATTATGTATCCTTTTTTTCTTATTTTTTTTTTTTTTTTATTTTTATTATAACTATGTGAACTCTAGAAAGTAGGTCAAAGAAATGGAATGTCTTGAAAACGTTGTTAACCATGAGAAATGCTTTTACGATGGGAACTATTATAAAATTTTATCTTTTTTGGATATAAGTACGAGGATAGCATCAAGCAGGCACCAAATATAGTTTGCTCTCTCAAAGATGGTGATTATAATAGTGAATTCATGCATCGTACTGGATAAAATAGAGTTTGTCTTTTCTTTAATAGATTGTTTTTTCAACTAGAACTAAATTGGGTATAGTTTGAGAAAAATTATTTTGCTTGACAGTTCATTTTGTTGCTCTTTCTATCTTCTTATTTTCACATCTTTTGTTTCACGTTTCTTAACTTTGAGTATGTGATTCAAGGCCTATTTATAATAACGGGTGTGTTCATTTGGTTTTGAACTGATTTTCTGGCGGAAATTGTACAAATTTTGATGATATCACTTATAGCAGTCACGGGTTGCTAAGAGCTAATGTGGACTTTTCACGAGTTGATTTTTGCCGTGCGGCGAAGCTTTTCGACCCGTGTGAACGTAAGTCGCAGGCGACTAAATTGACAATCCCCATAGAAAAATCCTAGTAGACCGACATATCGTGCGGCTTAAATCGACTCGTGAAAAGTCAGCATAAAAAATATCACAGTATTGTGCCTTCCCTGACGATTTTAAAATGATTTTTCTTGAATGAAAAACGTCTCGTAATCAAAATGAAAAATTTTCTTTTACTCAAAAATGGATTTTACGGTTTTGATTTAAAAAAAACTACATGTACCTTTTTATATCCTACTTTTGAAATAAAAAAATATTTTTAGAACCGTTATTAACTTTATAAATAGAACCGTTCTTGGCTTTCTCATAAAATACTTAACTAATTTTTACCAATTGAAAAAATTTGAAAATTTTTCTAAGCAATTTTCAAAAATGTATGCAAATTTTTTTTGGCATACTTTATTTGGAGGTTAAAACCATATTTTATATGGTTTTTCGTAATTTTAAAACCAGATTTGTATACTTTTTTTTTAAATTGCATTGAAAATTATATTTAAAATTATTCCTTTATGAATGCTATAAAAAGCTATTAGATTCTAAGGAACTTGCCTTGAATTTGTCAGACTTAAAGATTCCAACATTTTATAAAATTTTGTCGCAACAAATACGTTTTTAATTTTGACAGTCAAAACTTTATAAACAATTAAATATGTACATATACGATTAAATTAGAGGGTCACTGTGGCGTATGCGTAACATTTTTTTATATCTTTTCATCTTCCATGTTGACTTTTTTCTACCATTCTGTGGCTTTTGAGCAAGTTTAATAACCAAAACTAACGTTTTGGTTATACTTCCAGTCCCAAAATTTGCTTTGGGCTCTTAGACTAATTATACGCTCACGATTAAAAAGGATTTATATAGTATTAAGTCGAATGAACACACCGTAACTAATTAATTAATATTTCTTATAGATAAAAGTGTTTCCGTTTTATATGTCTAGATGAAACCAACAATTTTATCGACCCAGTAGTACCTATATCTAACTCTTTTTAATCTCATTTGTAATTAGGATAAAACGTTTCGTTTTTCTGGGATTAACCATTGGCTCAGCTCTTAATCCCAAAATTATTTTCTAACCAGAAAATATCCTTTTTAAATAAGAAAATAATAATATTCACCTTCGAAATTTTGTATGCAACAGACCCTTTTATGACCTTTTTTCCAACTACAAAAACAAAAAAAAACGATAAGACAAGCATAATTCTGACAATAAAACAATCTCCAAAGACCATGGTCTCCTCTGAAAATCATAAACTTTCCCTAACGAGCCTTAAGCCCTGAAAACTAGTTGTGTAGTCCCTTTCTCTAAAACTTATATCAACTTAAGGATATACACATACTTACAATTGCAGCTTCTATTCCACATAACAATATACTCTTCTCTTCTTGTTGTAAAGATGATGTACTTTCGTACTCCGTCGTCGTAATAGTAGTTCCAAAATCAGTGTTGCTTGACGAGCACATGCTTATACTCCTCGTATACCATTGATATCTACCCCTAAAAGCATATTATAATTAATAACGAAATAAAAGCAAGTGAGGTAAAGAAGAGTGTAAGGGTTGGCGAGGCGATGTTATGGGCTAGGGCACTCTTCTTCTCATGCATCAGCAACAGTAGGTTTTTTTTTTTTTCTGTACTGTACAGACCCTCATTTATAGGTGGTATAAGAGTTGGAAATCTGCAAGCATTTGTGTGGTGCAGTGCTATGGCCATACCTCAATTACATTTTGCCACAAGTAGAAAGTCCTCCTCAATTGCACAATATTAACTACTGTGGTGGCAATGGCAATGGGCAGAGGGTATGCAGGCCCCTATGACGATGATGATGATGATGGTGATGTGGAATGAGTGCGATGGAAAGTTATGGAATGAAATTGCAAAACGAAAGGGTGCCATTGCCATTACCTATCCATAAGGGTTTCCTCATTTTCCTGTTACAACATTAATTTATGAATACACGAGGCGAGGATAATTGTAATTATTATTATTATGAATAAAAATTTATTTATGTTACTTTTGTACTTTATGTACCTACATATCACAAAAAAAAATTATGTATAGGTACTTCTATAGATCTGTAGGGTAAAATGGGGGAAAAGGGTTATTAATTTGAAAGAAATTTAAAAAAGAAAAAGATTTACTTTGAAGATTTTTTTTGTTTAGAGAACAAATTTGACAAGGGTTAAACTTGGTTTAGAGATATTTTGAATCTTTTAATAAAATTGGGCATTTCCAAAAAAATAGGGGGTCTTTTTGAGCCTGCGACTCTAAAAAAATTACGTTTTGTTTTACTTCTCTTGAAATTGTAGTAGTTTTTTGCCTGAGGTCCTACAATTTAAGCAGTTTTTAATTTATATTTGTTGATAGTAAACTTCATTTTTAATTCTTACCCCATTTTCCCCTAATTTATAAAAAAAAAATATATATATATATTCATTGTTACAATACGTTTTTAAAAAACAATAATGATGGTTGCACATTATATTATTGTTTCTTTTTTGTTGATGAGTTTTGTAGATTTATTTATTTGTGCTTGATTTTTTTCTTTTTTTTTATGTATTTATAGGACCCCAAGGTATTCCGGGTGAAAGAGGAGAAATCGGTCCACCAGGACCGGCTGGACCACCAGGCGAAAAAGGACCTCGTGGTAAACGTGGTAAACGAGTAAGATCATTTAAACATTACTTTCTATTTAAGTTATTTACTATTATATGAGATTTATTGTATTTCTAACATTTGTATATAGTGTACATATTTTTTGTAAATAATGAATGCAGTGTAAAATAATTTTTAGTTGAAAGTGTAGAATCATGGATGCTGTAAATGAAGTGCTTGATTGCTTGTAGAATTAGTGTAAATAGGTGTAAAATAGTTATTATTAGGTCTGCTTCGATGGAATTTTTAGTAAATAATCGTGGAAAAACGGTCTTAACGAAAGTATAAAAAATATCGAGTAATAGATATTTTCAAGCAGCTTATGAACGCACACAACAAATTGGAACATATTGAACACACTCAACTCATCTTTGGGGTTTTTTTTTTCTTCAATAATTTAATATAGATATTTTGAAGTTTTGAAGACTGTACAAAAATGGGGACCATTTTATTTCACATAGATTTTTACGTCGCGAATATCATTTTTAACAAACAAACTTTTTTGCAGCTTTAGTGAATGGAAATATTTTGAAAGGTTTTGTACAAATTTTTTCCATCTAATTTGAGGAAATTATACGAAAATTAAGAAATAATGTTTCATTCACAAGTGGTGTATTTTCAATACGTGTTACTTCAAAATTGTAGATTTACTTTACAACTCGAAGAGGTTGTCAAGTTCAAGCATAGAAAAAGCAATGAGTGAAATGTTGGACAATAATAATACAAAAAAAAAAAAAAGATAAAGGAAGCCAATACATGCTTTGAAAGTCTCAGAAATTTCATTAAAGTGCAAGATAACTATTTTAAAGTTTTAACCACAACTCTTTTGTTTTAGAATGGCTTAGTTTACTAGCCCCCAATTTTTTTACTTGCGATATAGATACTATATATCAAGTTATGCATTCGTACAAAAAAAAAGTTGAGATAACATTTTTCATGACATTACGATGGTAGAGAATGCCACAAAAGTGGGTCCCGGAAGTCCGTCAGTCTGTCTGTATGAGGAGCTACAGCCTAAACGGATTTACCGATTGATTTTAAACTTATTATGTAGCATTTTTTAAAGACTCTATAGAGGGGTTTTTGGAATTAATTTTTTCGGACCAAAAATAACGGTACTTGTCATATACCGATTTTAGTAAAGTTGAAATTGCTCAAAAACGGCTCCAACGATTTTGTTTAAAAAAATCAAATGTAAGTTTTAAAACAAGGTCTATCTTTTAATGAATTTTTTTTTTTTGAAAATCATTATTAACGGTACCTGCCACAGAACCGTTTTTTTTTTAATATAAACAAAAAAATAAAATTTCAAAAACAAAATATTTTTTGCATTTTAAAACATTTTGAAAATTTTTTTTTAAATCAAATTTTCAAAAACTTGGCATTGAATTTTTTTGAAATTTTGTTTTTAGATGTTGATTAGTGATTTCTACAAAAAAAAAACATACCAATTTTATTTTAAAACTTTTTTTCCAAAAAATTATTTATAAAAAATTAGTTTTTTAAAAAACGGCTCTAACGATTTTGAAAATTTTTTTTCTAAAAATGCATGTTAATATATCAATCAAAACTGCATACTTGTTTTGTGGGGCAATTTGACTTCAGATGTTGTTTTATTTAAAAAAAAAAAAACGAATTTTATTTTATTTTTTATTTTTATTGGTCTACTTAACACAAAGATTCTATAACTTGAAGTGCAATCAACAGAACAAAATTTGTTTTATTTGAAGTTAAAATTAAGTCAAATACTTGTCTAGCGGGATGATCTCGTGTGAAGCCCACGGGTTGCTATAATGTTTCTGTCTCTGTTGGTTGAGAAAAAGTCCGGTGCAGATCCCAATTATAGCTAATTTTTTGTATTTTTACATTTTTCGAAACTAATTGTCAATTTCATGCCCAAAATTTAGTGTTGAAGTCTAATTTAATTTTATTTTGGATGCCACTTTTTTTTATCCAAACATGGGCTAAAAATAAATACATACTTTTTTCTGTTCAAAATTTTTAATTGTAAATGAAAAATAGGTTTTATACTGCTTAAAAATTAATGTTGGGCGCCATTTTTATGATGTACTCCATTTTATGATATACTTTTTAAATTACTACGAAATATAATGCCATACAAGTATTTATTTGCTGTTAATTGGGCACCATTTTTTTTTTTTTTTGAAACAAGAAAAACAGAGAAAAAACTAAGATAAAAAAGTTAATTTTAGGACCATAACTTATGTTTTTGTTAAATGATTTTCAAAATCATTAGTCAACTTCAAGCTGAAAATGTAGTATGGAATTCTTACTAAAGTTTATGTTGGGCGCCACTTTTTGCTTCAAACTTTAAAGATTGGCTTTTATGAATATACATAAGTTACCTATTCACATTTATTTTACTTTTGGTTAAAAATAATGTGTTTTACAGTTTAAAACCTTTTGCCGGGCGCCATATTTTCTTATAGCATTCTCAGTACTATTTGTCAAATTTACGTCGATAACTTGGCGTTAAATTTTCTTTTAACCTGTTCGGCGCAATTTTTGTTTTTACTCACTCTTACAAAAATGTGCTTCTTTAAATACAAAAGCTGTTATTTCTTGTTCAGTAATGTAGTTACATTTCAATATTGTTCCACCATTAATCACACACTTGAACACCTTGGTCATCAAAGAACCGGTCTCTCAATGCAGAGGTTGTCTAAACCAACACTCTTTGACATCCAAAAACTACCTAAAACTACACCAAAAGTAGCTTAAAAAACGACTATACTATTTGCAAAAAACATTCAAAACACATTCCAATTCAGCTCAATTGCATTTCAAGTTAGAAAAAGTTTTAAAATTCAGCACACACCATGTCAACCGAAGATCTCTCCACACACCATTGACCAGGTCATCGGTATACCTACAAAAAAAAAAAAAAAAAAAAAAAGTTTTCACCGGTTGGTGGTACGGTTTCGGTGGTATTCCGTCGGTCGTCATCCTTATACCAGACCATTTACTTAAAAATAACAAAAAAAAAACTAAAAAGTATACCTGCACACATAAATTGAAAATCGTCCCAGTGGAGAAATTTTTGACTTTCACTTGAACCCATTTAAGTTATGTTTACAAAAACACTTTGACATTCATGGTTCCACTTAAAATAGATGAATGTACACATTTTCCTTTTTGCTACTTTTTTGCTATAAGAAGAAAATAAGAGAAAAAAAATATATAGAACCTAGCGGTGATTAATGAGTACACGTTTGAAGGAAAAATTTCTGCCAAAGTAAAACCGTTTTTGAAGGTGTTTACATAGGTTGCTGGCTGTTGCGAGAGGGAAAAGGAAAAAATCAATTTCCCTGTGGATAGCAAAACATTATTATGTAACAACCTTTGCAACCTTTTTTTTTTCCAACTTCTATGATGGCTTATCTGGCAAAATAAATCGGTTTGAGAGTTTTTACATATTTACCCATTTTCTTTATATATGTTTTGTATACATAATATAGATTGAACAGGTATTTTTGTTTAGTGCTTTGCTTCATTTTTTGTTTTTTTTTTTTTTTTTTTTTTGTTTGGTATCCTTCGGCTGTATGGTCCTTATTATGGCAATTCTTTTTAAACTAAACTTGTCCCCAAAGAATGTGACCGAAAGACTGTTTTTTTTTTTCTTTTTTTTTTTTGTTAAGGAGTTCTATTAAGGTTTATTGAAAAGTTTTCCCATTGAATGTTCGTTATAGTCGTTTTGGGGTGGTTTGAGTTTTGGGAGGTCAATTCAACCAATTGGTTCATTTTGAATAACCTGTTAGCCTGTTACTTAAATTTGATTTACCATTATCCTTTTTTTTTGTTGAATTTTTGCATTGAGCTAAAATGAGATTTGATTATCGCCATTTGAATTTAACATAAAGTTTTTTTTAGTAGTATTTTGGAGAGTTGAAAAAAGCAAAATAAAGTGCAACTTGTTATTTAAGTTGGGCGCCACTTTTTGCTGGGCTAATAGGATAAAAACGATGATCTTGGGACTATAAACAATATTTAAATTTATTTCAAACATTATGTTTTAAATTCGAGAAATACAAAGGCACAATGTTCTGAAGTTCTGAGAACAATTAGTAGAATTAAAGTCATTGGAGTGTTTTGAACCATGTTTGAATGCCGGAAGAACAGCCAATGGCTCTCTCTTTGAACTCTTACAAGGTCACTGTTGGATGCTTTCTTGAAACCGAAAAATTATACTTCAGTGTTTAGATAGAATGACTTACTCACAAACTTTATTAATTTCCAATCATCAATTTTCTTCGATTTTAGTAAAAAATGGCGCCCAACATAAGTTTTATTAAAAATTTAACAGCAAATTTTCAGGATGAAGTTGAAAATCAGTTACGAAAATAAAGAAATATAAGTTTTAGTATCTAAGAAACTAAATATTAAATAATTGTAGTAAAAAAATGGCGCCCAATAAATGGTTTGTAAGTAAATGAACACATTCTTTTCCATATGAAGTCTTAAAAGTGTTCCAAAATAAGGTTAAAAAAGGAATTTGGTTTTCAAATTATCTTTTTAAACTGAGAAGCAATGTTTCGCAAGAAAAAAATGGCGCCCAACACAAGTTTTAAAGACTTTTTTTTCAAGGCGAAGCTTAAAAGTTATTTCTAAAATAAAAACACTTTATAGTTTCAATTGTACATTTTCTATTGCTGTACGCAAAACAGTGGGGCTCAACATAAGAACAAGTACCAATTCAATACCTTAATTGTGGACATTTAATTGTTAAATTTTTTCAAAAATATAAAAATACAAGTTAAAATTCTAAAAACATCTTTTTTTTATCAAAAAAAAAAAAAAAAAAATAATTCAGAAGTTAAATGTATATGAATTTTAATCTTAAAAGTATTTCTTTTAACTGAAAAGTATAGTTGTTCAATAAAAAAAAAATGGCGCCCAACACAAGTTTTTGAAGCAGTTAACATCTTATTTTTAACACTATGCTGTAAAGTTATTCATAAAATACATTCAAAGCCAATTTAATGTTTCAATGACACCTTTTTTATCCAAGTTACCTTGCTTATTATGTCTGAAGCAAAAAAGTGGCACCCAACAAAAGTCTGTGTTTTCTGATTTTGGCATTTAAGACCTATATTTGCCTCACACTGAATGTTTAATCAAGTCCCTGCTTGTACTTGCAAGGTAAGTGTAATCAATACCTTTCCTGGATACCCCTTATTTACTCAAGGTGACAGAACTGAGACTGAGATGGTAAAGACAAAATTGTTATATGTCATGTAACTATTCGTTACTTTCAAAACATAAATATATTATGCAAAGTCAATTCGTTCGAATTCTGTCATAAGACAAACTTCTGAAACATCATCATCAGTTCAGTTTCAGAAGAAGTCGAAGGCGAGTTCAATGTGACTTTTGATTTAAAAGCAAATAAAACAGAGTATTTATATATACTCTGGCTGCAGGCTCCCATCAGGGGGATGCAAATAAACAAACATGTCAACATTTCATTTTATGCAAACATATCGATTTCTTCCTTTCGAATTGCCAGACTATGAATTTCAATTATAAATTTATAATAGCCCATGAAACGTGACGAATACAAATATGTAAATAGTAACCGCGTACGTTTGCAACAATTGAAACTAATTACCTCCAACCCTCTGTCTCGATACGATATCATCGTGTCGGGTGTCGCTTCGTGTCGTTGTCCCATTCCCAGTCTCTATCCTCTGTCTCTTTCTCTTGCGCTTGTTGCAGAGCAGTTATTGCGAAAATTTGGAATTTACCAGACTCATTCATAAATGAAATAACCATATATTGATTTATGACAGTTGGTGATTGCGTGGAACTCTAGGCTCATATAAATATAAATTCTCTAGACTGCTGCTGGATGACAGGATACAACCATACTCTCGAGTCTATAGTGATTTACATTTATAAGCATGTTTTCGTATATAGTGAGAAAGTATTTTATAAATTATATTTTTTTGTTGTGTCTGTTGGATCTGTGCGTGCGAATTATCCATTAGGGACAAAAAAAGGAATGTATTTATCTTCCATAGATGTCGAGTTGATTCGACGAAACCTGCAAACCCACAAAATGAAAAATGATGTAAAGATGTAATCTTTTGAGTATTTGGCAAGAGCTTAGTGTTTTTCCTTTTTTTTTTTGAAAGTAAGATAACAATTCTAATCGCGTGTTCCAGGTCTTTAAAAAAAAAAAAGATATTTTTTTTCCCTTTTTTAGTTTAAAGTGTGTACCTAATAGAAAATTTAAGTATTTTTTCCCTAGGGACTCTTTAACAAAGAACTAATTGAATTAATTGTCTTTAGTGGTCGTTCTAGGTATCTTCGTGTTTTGCTGAAATAAGTCAACCGATCCTTACTGATTGGTGAACAATTTAATTTTTCGTCTTTATTGGTTTTTTTTTTTATTGACAATCATTTGCAAGTAATTTGTGAGTTTTTGTCAAAAACTTGGACAGAAATTAAATAACTTATAAAGATTACATAATGTTGGATTTTCGTGTCCAGTTGCGTTATTAATCGAATGAAATAAATAAATAAAATAAAATAAAATAAAATAAAATAAAATAAAATAAAATAAAATAAAATAAAATAAAATAAAATAAAATAAAATAAAATAAAATTAAATTAAATTAAATTAAATTAAATTAAATTAAATTAAATTAAATTAAATTAAATTAAATTAAATTAAATTAAATTAAATAAAATAAAATAAAATAAAATAAAATAAAATAAAATAAAATAAAATAAAATAAAATAAAATAAAATAAAATAAAATAAAATAAAATAAAATAAAATAAAATAAAATAAAATAAAATAAAATAAAATAAAATAAAATAAAATAAAATAAAATAAAATAAAATAAAATAAAATAAAATAAAATAATATAACATAAAATAAAATAAAATAAAATAAAATAAAATAAAATAAAATAAAATAAAATAAAATAAAATAAAATAAAATAAAATAAAATAAAATAAAATAAAATAAAATAAAATAAAATAAAATAAAATAAAATAAAATAAAATAAAATAAAATAAAATAAAATAAAATAAAATAAAATAAAATAAAATAAAATAAAATAAAATAAAATAAAATAAAATAAAATAAAATAAAATAAAATAAAATAAAATAAAATAAAATAAAATAAAATAAAATAAAATAAAATAAAATAAAATAAAATAAAATAAAATAAAATAAAATAAAATAAAATAAAATAAAATAAAATAAAATAAAATAAAATAAAATAAAATAAAACAAAATAAAATAAAATAAAATAGATTAAATATTTAAATGGTTATTTTATTACAAGTTAGTCTCTTTATACAACTTATATTTAAAATTATGGCAACGCGTTTCGGAATTAACATTCCATCTTCGGGCTTCCAAACTGATGCAGATAACTCTTTGTCAAGAGTTAACAAGTGTTTGCGAACTTAAATCCTAAATCGATATTCACCCAGCTAAACTTTTCATCAAGTTTTGAGTAAAAATAAACGCTTAAACGTGGTTGTCTTAATGTCGCATACGTTACGCAACATCTTATTTATGGTTACTATATTTGTTAAACTCTGGACGCTTCATTACATAAAAGGGAAAATATTAAATTATTTCTAAGTGTTCAAATTGATCTAAACACTGTTATGGCACTTAAAATCTATTTCAAAAACCAAAAAACATGAAAAAATATCATCTACTACCTCAGAGTTTAATAGAAAAAAAAGACAAAATGCACTCAAGAAATTAAGCTAGCAAGAAACTGACAAACATTTCGCTAAGCGTTGTAAAGCAGCGATGCCGACACATTGATTTATCTGATATAAAAAAAACTCGCAACAGCAATATCCAAACCAAAGTTAGATAGCCTCCTAGGTCGGTAGGTCACTTGGATTAACAGTATACGATGGTAAGAGATGGAAGCATTACGATAAACCAGTTATGTTGTACAATTAGGCCGCTTGCAAAAATTAATGACAAAATTGGAACCCCTTCACAAGAAACAAAATATTTCAAACTTTATCAACTACAGAACTTATATTGGGCGCCATTTTTTGTATCAGATCTTTTTTGTCGAATTCAATACAATATTCGAGACGGCTGACGCTCCCGAGGGTTTTGATCAGCATGTCAATATTTTCCGACATGCGACTTCAGCAGTGTTACCGCAGGCTGAATTTAAAATCAGTCTAAGATACTGAAAATTTTTAAAAATTAATGAGTCTCTCTTGTAGATATTATTTATGTCACTTTTTTGGTATTAAAGGAAAAATGTCTACCTAAAAAATTAATAAGAAGTCAAAATAGAAAATAAGAGTCCCAAACAGTGTTGTTCTATTACAATATTGTATTGTTTTTGCTACAATTTTTTTCTGAGGAAGTATTCACTAAACAATAATCGCCTTCATTATTAAGAACACACTTTTTAAACATGGTTCAATTTTAGTTTTGAGCTTGTTATCAATTTTCCAAACATGAATTCCATAGAAAATGTCGTTTGGAGCTTCTCAAGAGAAAAGTTGCAGAATACCTTATAACAATACAAAATTAGCTGCTGAAAAAGCTTAATGGTAATTTAAGGTTTATACCAAGCTCAAAACTAAAATTGAACCATGTTTGAAAAGTGTGTTCTTAATAATTAAGGCACTTATTGTACAAAAAGGGGAAACATACAAAATTTCCAAAAAACGTGGTTCCCCCTTTTGCATAATATTTTTTATCCCAATGTGTACATTTTTATTTTTTTTTAGTTAATTCGTATTTACGTAATAAGATAAGTTAATAAAACTTAAAAAATTTAAGCTACTTCGATAAAAACCTCAAAAATCAAGCAAAACAAACCAAAAATATGTATTTTTTCGTATGTGAGTGCAATCTAGTCACCTTCTATGCGCTTTACTCGCGAAACGGTTCATTTCACAGAAAAATGTGTTGGACATATCGTCGGTGAAACCAGAAAACTGTGTAACTCCATTTTAGCAAATTTTATAGGAAAGCAAAAAAACAAAATCGTTTTGAAGGCATTTGTATGAGTTTTCATTTTCTAATTTGCTAATAAAATAAAAACTATGAACTTTAAGGGGATTCTGAGTTTAAGGAACGGTAGATATTAGGTTTGTCTAACAGATGGCATTCAAATCTAATTTTCAGAAAATTTGGAGTTACACACTTTTCTGGTTTCACCGACGATATGTTGTAGATAATTTCACGACCATCAATTTTTATATAACCTCTGATGACCTCCGATCAATAGGTCGCGATATATTTGCGAAAAACTTTTCGTGACCTTTTGACCCCTATAACTCTTAACGCGGACACGATATCAATGTCGATTTTTCACATCTTCATAACAAAGCCGTCATTAAGCTGTATACCAAAATTCAGCCCAGTAGGAATTTTTCCGCAGATAAAACCTAAAATTACTGGACTAAAAAGGATTTCGTTCAAAATCAGAATTTATGAGCTACAAAATTATGGTTTTGAATAAAATTCTTTCCATTTTGATGGTTAAATTGGATTTTATATCATTCAAAAATGTTTATCGCAAGTGAAAAAGTTTAAAAACAGGGCATTTCAAAAAAAAAAAAAAAAACTACTACGTTTTGAATCATCCACACTTACTACATTTTAAACGATTTGGTGGGGCAACACTGCTCCGCAATGATTCGTAGTGCTAACTCTGAATTTCACTGTAAAGAGTGCCAACAACTGGATCCTTAGTACGTTAAAATATGAAGCGATACTTCCTTCACAGCATTAGTAGGTACTTTCCTGACTCAAATTGTACTAGATTTTAGTTTTTGTCTTATGAATATATGTATATGTTGTAAAACCAGATGTGAACTATAAACTAAATAAATAGTATGCTTTTGTATTGGCTTTGCCTTTTTGTGAATGCTAACTGAGTAACGCGAGTTTTTTTAATTCTCCAAGGTCAAAAGCAATGGTGAACAGGCAAGTCGGCATTATCAAATAAGAAGCAGTCATGAATTAAACGGGGCGGGGCATTTAGTTGGTTTTGTAGTGTTTCACTAGAGGTTTGTGTTCAGAAAAACTTACCCCACCCTAGAGGACCATATACCTTAATCATTCCTTTAATTCTTGACTCTAACAGATCGGGAAAGTTTTTAAAATTGAAACGTTAAACGCTTCCGTTCCTGAAAACTTGAAAATTCACCCACTGAAACACTCTTTCGGTGCATTGAACTACAGTCAGCCAACTTCACTTGTCAACAAAAGGTGGTCATTCTGCATCTGCAGATACGAAATCCACAATCGCGTTATATCTCCAAATTCATAGTATAGTTCGCAGTTTGACTCTTCGCCACCTGAATTCAAACCCTGTGAATAGCCAGCATTGAACAAAAGAAAATGCAACTTGAATAAAATCAAATGAATACCTAGAAAGAAAATAAATGGATACCAACGTTTTTTTTTTTTCAATCAGTCACTTTTCCAAAAAAAAGTGATAGTTCGGTACGCTAGGTGGTTTGAAACAGTCATTAATCCTTTACTGCTTTGAAAAAAGAAGAATCTAAATCGTAACTTGATTTATAGCTTTTTGTCACCTAGAACTGAATTTTTTTTTAGATTCACTCGTTTGTTAACTTTTCTGATTCAGAAAGAAAAATCCGTGTTTATTCACGTACGAGACAGTCAATGGCAGAGATTTATATTTCTGCGTGGATTTCTCCCAAATGCTCAAAATATTCGTGACGAAATAAAGGATATAAAAGAATCACTGGGCGAAACATGTTCCTGACCAAAATTAAGCAGACCAACCCCTTCCCAGAAAAAGGGCTTCTGTTTATTTTTGTAACCCATCATCACAGTTGTTCTACTTATTGAATATTAATCAGCTTCAATCACAAAAAAATGCATATTTCTGACCTCAAAAATACAAATAAAAGAAAAAAAAAAAACAAACTGTTATTGCAAGGACATGATTTCCAATATAATTGCGTCTCCCTTCTTCTCTCACAATAATAATATGAACAACAATCAAAAAAGGAACACCATAATGTTCGATACTCTCAACTCCATAACAGAAACAAAACAAAATAAAAAACAACAAAAAAACGTTACCAAAAAAAAAAAAGACCGAAAAAATCCTTAAAAATATTATCATTTTATTTGAAAGAAATAAAAAAAACACGCTTCCAACTTTTCGCCATCTTTGTCGAGAGATATCCTTAAAACACAAATATGCCATCAGTTATCCCTCATTGCACTCTCAAAAAATCAAAAGGACACCCAAACGACAACAATGAAGTTGCGAAGAGAAAAGACTATGAGATGACATGACGACCGAGAATAGATGGAATAAAAGACCCACGAGGACACGAAAGGACGACAACGACAACATAGAGCCATGAAAAATCATCGATTGTTTGAAAATCTTATATTTTATTAAATTCGCAATAAAAACGTCTTGATTCGCAAAATTAAACTTCTATTTCTTCTCTCGGCGAGAGCGAGTCTAATAAATACGAAAGAACAAAGCTCGAAAAAGGCTATAAAAGTTTTTTTTTTGCTTTGTTTTTCTTCGTCGTCTTTTTGGGCAACGCGCTTGGAATATCATTTTCATCCAGAGCAGCGCATCAGCGACAGCTGTCGTTTGCAGCTTCCATCTATCGTCGACGATGACGGCTATGAGGACGACTATTTGGCCAGGCCACATCGCGTACAAGAGTAATACATTACATTTTATCCACCCGAAAACCCACTTGCCACTTGCTGTGTCCCCGTCCTCATCGAACGAAAATCTAGGCTGGCTCGCAAGGACCAAAAACTTCAACTTCTCTCCTGCCAGGGACATACACAGCGATATTTTGAGATATTTTGGGCGATAAAGGGAGTTATTTTCGTCAAATGGAAAAGCGAATAGGCGGAGAAGGTGATGGTAACGAATGGGTCCCGGGACCACCCAAGGGTGCACATTCAATGGGGAGTTGGTGGATTTAGTGATTTATATTCCCCACCGGCCGATTACAACTTCGACGTTTTCTGATTCTTAAGCAGACTTTTCTCTAATCCTGGCAGAAGTACCACACATTCCAAGTCGTATATTTTGCAAAAAAAAACCACCATCCGTTGCCATATTGGTCGTCCGTCGTCGTTGTCGTTGTGAAAATGTGTGTTCTTTATTTCTGTTCTATGAATTTTAGCTTTCAGCGACAATTAGTTAAAGCTTTGGAAAAAGAATTGTTTTTATTGCTGTTTTTTTTCTCCTGTCTTAGAAGTCTCTCCGTCATTCCTTGTGAGAATGGTTTATACCTACAGGATATTATTTGCCAGGTAACAAACAAAGAGCAAAGTATAAAAAAAAAATTAGGTAAGGGGAAAGGGGGGAGGAGGAATATACATCTTGCGTGTACTCGTGTACATGACTCTTAGACTCGCATACAGCTCAGGGGCTTACTCTCTCTTCTATACACTCACTCACTGAGGGTGTTGGCAAACAGTACTTAACCTTATTCGATCAGCAGCAGCCAAGAGTGGAAAATGCATGGACAGGACAAGGAGCTATGGAGTATCCTTCAGCGTGCAAATTCTCAAATATTTGCACTTTACTCCATCGTCATCATAGTCGTCGTCATTCGTCGTCATCGTCAGAAGGTAGTATATACGAGGAGTGTCGTTGGCCAAAGACAAGAAATGGTTATAAAAAAAAACAAGGCCGGATTATTCATGAGGCAACAATAATAGGCAATGGACTAATGGATTCCTGAGGGTATATTTTTTTACTTTTTTTTTTGTTTTCGTTATTGAATTTGATTTGTTTACAAAAATAAAAAACTTTAAAATTTATATGGAAAGTTTACCTGGAAGGGCAGTATCGTTTAATGACACCTAAATAGGAAAGTTTGTTTAATCGTTCTTAAGGAAAGAGGCATCAGAGAAGCCCCTGAAAGGTTTCCACTAAGTGGTTTGGCCGCTTGCAAAACAACACCTTCTATTTTTCGACCATTAAGATCCATCTGCGAACACGAGTTCAGCGATCGCATAATTCTAAATTTTATTGTATTGGTCGTTATAAGTGTTTATTAATTCTTATATTCTAATACGTTTTTCGATTTGATAAATTTTAAGATATTTTAAGATCGCATTTCAACTATTCCAACATTTTCTTGCCCATTTTGAAAAACATTTGACTTCCCTGGGAGACTGATACAACCTCGAAATTTCTAATCCAGAAAACCTAGAATCACGAAAATCTATAATCCCAAAATATCAGAATCACGAAAATCTATAATCCCGAAAACCCAGAATTCTGAAAACCCAACATTCTTAAATTTCGGGATTTTGGGTTTTGGGATTTCTGATTTTCGGGATTCCGGAATTTGGATTTTTGGAATTTTGTGTGTTCGTGCTTTTTGGTTTCGGTAAAAAGTCTTAGGTTTTAGACCAAAAACCATAGTGCACAGCACAAGGTTATTGCTGAGTTGCTGTTTTCTGGTGCCACTCACCGTTTAGAAATTATATCATTTCAAACTTTCTATGTATCCTAAGAGTATGCAATTTTCTTTAAATATTATGTAAACATTTGATTTGCTGTTATGTACATTATATCTACGCAGAAGAAAGTTTTTAGTGACCGTTGAATGTACTATAAGCCCAGATACAACTTTGTAAATTATAAACTTCTGGAGCGCTATACCACCAAAGGCCGAATTTCGCATCAGTTCGGAGTTTCTTTTCATTGTTTCCTGTGCTCCTATCGGGCGACCAACTAACTCCTACAGTTTTTAACCGATTGGGCTGACATTTTGTGTGGAGCTTAACAATATTTCATTCCAAAAACAAAATTCGACGAAAAAAAAGACCATACAATCGTTAAATTTTAATATTTTAAAATATTGTTAAGCTCCACACAAAATTTCAGTCCAATCGGTTAAAAACTGTAGGAGTTAGTTGGTCGCCCGGTGGGAGCACAGGATTTTGCGTCTTTGCGATCATCCTGAACTACGCCGCCATTTACAAAATGTCACATCATTAACAATTATCAAATTAGCCTATTCTGTTACCTATTGATATACTTAAACAAACAAAATAAACTCCAAAAGAAAATAATGTTTCTCATTTGTATTATACGCTGATGAAAATGGTGAAACGATTTCGTGTCTTAAATGAAAAAAGTTCTTAAGAAGTTTAATTAATAAATACAAAAATTACTTACCATATTTTATAATTTTTTTTTATTTGTATTAACCAATAAGATACATATTTCAATAATAAAAAATTACTTATACGCCCCAGTGAGCTGAAGTTAGAACGCAGACAAAATAATTAAAACAAATTTGTAGCTGACTAAAATATTACACTAGTTCACCTTTGTTGACCATTCAATAAATGCCAAAATTTTAATTATGGGATGCTAAGATTTCGGAGCCATTAAGTATCGCAAGCGAAAATAAGTAAATTTATAACCCACTAACCCATGCATAAAACATCATAAAACAAAATGGCGGAAGTTGGCTGGACTTTTTATTTCCTTATCTGATAGGAAAAAAAAATAATGCGAAAATTATGTAGTACCTACTAAGTTTTTAGGTACAAAGGGCTACTATATTACTTTTATCTTAATTTTTGTTTTTAAACTTTCGTTAAAAAAAACACTTTGAAATAATAAAAATTACATACAAAATTTACTTAATTGAAAAAAATATGATTTAAATAAAGTTAATACCTTTATATTTAAAAGCAAAATAAAAAAAACTTGGGAAATCCACCTTATAAAAAAACATCTTTAAACAAAATCGCACAAAAAAGTCGATCCTGCCAGCACTAACTTTTGTCTTAGAATAAAAGTAAAGGATCGACATGGCGTGGCAAACATGGTTGTCACATGATTCGGTGCCTATTTACAGTGGCGTATTGAGGGGGGGAGGGGGTTAAGGGGGCTCAAGCCCTTCAAGATCATGTTATTATTTAGCTGATTTCATCATAATGAATATGATTTACTGAAACTTTTTCGTAAATCTTAAAGATTTAGATATTTAATCCTATGTGGGCTTGAGGTCTTAAATATTTAATTCAACAAAGGTCACGAAGTAAGGAATAATTTAAAGATTTAGAGGCAGCTTAGATGCTCGAGCCCCCTCCAAAATCTGAAACGGATGTTTATGTTTGTTTGAGTAAGAGCCTCAGCTGACGTTGAGGGTTGGCGTAATTTTTTTTCGGATTTTAGTTCGATTTGGAATTCTTCAGATCATTTTTTTTGGTATTTTGACGTCGAATTAAATCACCGTTAAATTTTGCAAAACTTCTTATGCACAATGCAATCTCAAAACGCCATCTTTTTAAGATATTAGAAATAGACATTTTTCATATCTCAAAATCTTAGTGGCCAACATAACTAATGGTTTCTCTTAGCAAATTCCATTTTGCGCTTTTGATTTGGATTAAAAAAGCAACATATTACGAAAAAATAATATGTATTTTGGATTAAACATCAACAAGAACTTCATTGAAAATTAATATTTGAGACTTTCACATTCTGCATTTAACTTGCCGAAAGTGAAATTAGGTGTTTTGCATTTTTTCACTCATTTAGATTTTCTCATCGAATTCAGTTTACTTTGAATTTAGTGCCTTTTCAATAAATTTGCAATTTTTGGACAAAATATTATCAAAACTTATATTTTTATTGTTTTGTATAGTTTGTTGTTGATTTAATACAAAATACATAATGCCTCATGGCATGAAATATTATAATTCATCACTGCCTCTGTGTTTGCAGTGCGCAATTCTCCAGGTACCTTCGGGAATTGCTCACTCCTTCTGTGTTAGCAACCTCATTCCCTTTACACTAATTCATTTTTGTTTTAAAATTTACAATAATACTGCCCATGTTTTGCATTTCACTTACATATTTGATTTGTCTCATAAAATGTGTCTTCTTCATTTTTCTTTTAAATTCTGCTTTTTCCATTAAAATTGCGGATAAAATTGCATCCATGTCCAAAGCAGTAGTAATTTCACTTTAGAAACAAAATAAAAATGAATGATCCTTCAGTTTTGACAGTTTGAAGCAATTTTGAAGTTTTCGAAATCGATCGAAATGAAGAATATGATATTTCATTTCACGTGAAAGAAATGTTTGCAGGATAACAACTTTGAAAAAACACTACTTTTATTATGAAAGGAGGAGACAGAGTACGAAGCTGTCGAGTAGTAGCAGTAAAATGCTACTTTACCACTTTCAGTACCGCACCACAGCTCTTCACTTTCGATCAAAGATGGATAAAACAGAGAAACAATTTTTTTCGTACATTTTCCCTCTACTCTAAAAAAATTTTGAAAAAATTGAATAGTGGCGCCCAATATAATATTCCATTCCTTCTTTAATACATACAAAGTGGCGCCCAAAAACATATAGTCTCAAAATGGCGCCCAACGCAAGATAAAATTGATTTATTTTAATAAAATAAATGAATCTTCGAAGGATTAAATTGGAAAGACAATAAAACTTATCAAGGCCCCTTAATATTGTAGGTGTGGAGCTATTCCAATATGTATTACTTTTGAATCTTAGAATAATATATGTATGTATGGAAGTGGCGCCCAATTTGGAATACAATTGAAAAGTGTTCACAATGTATCTGTTAGGTCTGTAGGTATAGAGATAAAAAAGAAGTTGAAATAGAAAAAGTCCACCCCAACCTAGACTGAATGAAACAAACAAAAAGTAAAATAGTTTTAAAAATGGCGCCCAACGTTACATTAATAGATAATTATTTTGATTCTTCTCAAGAATTTTTAGAATCCAAGTAAAAAAGTAAACTAATAATAACAGTTTGAACCTTCCATAGCTCAGGCCCCTCGTCAACCTAAATTCACTCCTGCACAATTGAATATCTACCGAAAATGCACTATGTTGACCCCTTTTGTATAATGTCGCTTTGAAACACAGTCAGCCAGCCCAGGGCCAAATTTTATATTTGTTCTGGACTTAATTTTAATCAAAGCATTACAGGAAGTGAATCGAAGAAGAGAGAGAGGAAGAGAAAATGTGTGAAATATGTGTGCGTTCATGTGTCGATATGTTTATTTTGCAAATCCGGTGACAGATGGTGTCCTTTTTGTCGTCATCATCACCATCATCGTCCTTGCGCTTGTTCTCCGTTTCGACATCGACATCGATTTTAACAAAGTCCTTTTTGTATTACTTCTTATAACACTATATATCGCCTAATTTTTTAAGTTTACAATGGTTTCTTTTTATACATAAGACTCTTCTGTTGCAATTTTTTTGTTTTTTATTTTTTTTTTATTGTGTTCCTGGATGTGCTTCCATATTTTCTGTATCCTTTTTTTTTATTTTATTATTTTGTTTCCGGACTGAAGTATTACTTAACACATTTTCTGAGTCACGCTGTAAGTACACTTATGCTTAGATTTTTTTTTCCATTTTCTTGTACTTTGTTGTATCCTGGTGTTGCAATTTTTTGTTCTTTTTATGTTCGGGGGTTTTGAGAGTTGAGCACTCCACCTAGCTTTGATGTTTAGTAGAGCACACACACACTTACTTACACACACACACAAACACAGTTACACACACACATGCACAATTGCAAGCACCCTCTGCAACAGCAGCACAAGCAACAACACGAGAGTACACATAAGCTTTGGGGTTTTTGTGGATGCTGCAGCTAAACAATTCTCCGGCAAACTTGATCTGTTTCGCACCACACCGTAGATTGGGTTTGTGTTGGTAGTTGTTGGTGTGGATTATGACAGAAGGGTAGTTTTCTTGTGTGTGTTACATATTTGCTTTTGTAAGAGAATTAACGAAGAGGGTATTTGGATGGGGGAGGGGGATTTTGAATGCACTGAATTCTGATTGCACATTGTCTTACAGATATTTGGACCAGGAGGTAAGGATGAGGACTATGATGACCCTCCGGTAACGTTGTTACGTGGCCCACCCGGGCCACCTGGTAATCCAGGAAAAGATGGCCGCGAAGGACGTGATGGTCTGAAGGGTGATCCTGGTGAGCCTGGTGAACCGGGTTCGTTGGGACCTCGCGGTCTAGATGGTTTACCCGGAGAACCAGGTATTGAGGGTCCTCCCGGACTGCCTGGCTATCAAGGACCACCTGGTGAGAAGGGAGATCGAGGTGATATTGGGCCACCTGGTTTGATGGGTCCTCCTGGACTGCCTGGACCACCTGGTTATCCTGGTGTGAAAGGTGACAAAGGAGATCGGGGTGATTCAGTGAGTATAAAATGAGTTTTTTTTTTTTTATAATTTATTCGTGAAAACTTAACTGCCTCTTATCTTAGAAGTACAGAAAAATGCGAAGACGACAAGATGATGGTATGGCTGATGCACCTCACACGCCAACAATTGAATATGTAAGTTTTTCTTTTAATTATCTTTTATTATGAGTGAATTACTTAATAAAAAGATTTTATAAAATTCAGAAAGAGGAGAATTTTATGTTGAATTCCTTAGAGTGGTAGAATTATGATTTCTTAACTCTAAAGTATACAATTATTATGCTGCTTCATCATATTCTGAGAAGCACTCTAAGAAATTATGTTAAATGTTCAAATTGGGTAGTTTGAATACAAGGGATTTTGGTTTTGGAGATGTTAGTATTAGGTATTTCAATTTTAGGATTTTTGGTTTGGGTTCATAAATGACAAAAAGACTTGATGTTGTAGTCACTGAAGATGATACTAAATATTATTTCAAAAGCAAGAGCCGAAAATAGAATGTATACTCTTATTTGATAGGTAATAGAAATTCCAACTACCAGTAGTCAAAATAAGGAGAAAGGGTTGCCAGGTCAGTCATCAAACATAAAAATTTCAAGGAGTAATTAAAAAAAAAAAAGATTATGTTCTTTGATTGAAAATCGGTACTAGAAGAGCTTTTGCATACGTAAAAAGCGAACGAATTAAAAAAAAAAACGTGGCACGAGGAGAGATGCAATTGAGTTACCAAAACACAAATCACCAGAGGAGCTTCGAAATTCTATTCTAATATTTGTATCTCAAGTTAAAATAAACCTAGATGAGGCACGAAACAGTGGCGTATTGGGGGGGGGGCTCAGGGGGCTCAAGCCCGCCCAAGCATTCAAGATCATGTTATTATTTAGCTGATTTCATCATAATATGCATGATTCACTGAAGCTTGCTCGTAAATATTAGAGATTAAGAGGCAGCTCAGATGGTCGAGCCCCCTCCAAATTCTGAAACGGCTGTTTGTATTTGTTTGAGTAAGAACTGTAGCTGACGTTGAGAGTTGGGTTAATTTTTTTTTTTCGGATTTAAGTCCAACTCGGAATTCTTCAGATCATTTTTTTAGTGTTTTGATGTAAAATTTCTTATGAAATCTCAAAATGACGTATTTTATCGTCTTATGCATAATTACTCTCTTTTTAAAAATAATATTTTTTACCAATGATATTGGAAATAGAAATTTTTAATATCTCAAAATCTTAGTGGTCAACATTACTAGTGGTTTCTTTAAGCACATTGCAGTTTGTGCTACTGATTTGGATGGAAAAAGCAATATTTTACGAAAAAAATTTCATTGAAAATTAGTTTTTGAGATTTCACATGTTCTGCATTTCACTTTTTGCCTAATGTGCAATGAGGTGTCTGCATTATTTCACTCATTTAGATTTTCTGATCGAATTCAATTCACTTTGTTTCTGTTCGTGAATTTGGTGCCTTTTTCATTTATTCTGAACTTTTGGCCAAAATACTATGAAAGCTTATATTTTTACTATTTTTTAATGTTTTTTTTTTGTGTTAATTTAATACAAAATAAACAAAACACATGAGGCATGAAATAATAATTCATCACTGCCTGTGTTTGCAGTGTACAATTCTATAAGGGAGAATTGCACCATGTGTTTGCAACCTCATTCGCTTTATACTTTACCTAATTAATTTTTCTTTTAAAATTTGCAATAATATCGCCCACTTACATATTTGTTATTTGATTTGTCACGAAAAATGTGTCTTCTTATTTTTTCTTTTAAACTCTGCTTTTTTTATTAAAATGAAGAGCAGCAATAATTTCACTTTAGAAACAAAATAAAATGGATGATCCTCCAGTTAGGAGCAATTTCAAAATTTTCGAAATCGATCGAAATGAAGAATATGATATTTTTTCATTTCACGTGAAATTGGAAAGTGATTTCAATTCACTTTCGGTGGAATAGCGGAACATGGGCGTTTATACCGAAAACAGTGATGAGTATAGCTCAAAAACTAGACGTGATATGAATAAATCTGTAAACTGTTTTGAATTTAGAACGAAATAAAGTGTTTTATTAAGAAGTATGACTCAACTGCTTGCTGCTTGTGTAAAATGTTTGGGATACAAGAACTTTGATGAAACACGACTTTGGATGTGAAAGGAGGAGACAGTAGTACGAAGCTGCCGAGAGCAGTGAAATGCTACTATACAACTTTCAGTACCGCAGCACTTCACTCTCCATTAAAAATGAATAAAAAAGAGAGACAATTTTTTCGTACATTTACCCTTAAAAAAATGTATGAAAAATTTTCCAGCCCCCTCCAAATTTTTTTCTGGATACGCCACTGGCACGAAACTCAAATATTGGAACATAGCTTTTGCAAAGGTAAGTGTGGAGTGGATGCCAAAGGTCGATAATCTTTCAAGCATCAAAAATATTTTAAAATCTTTCATAAGTGAAAATCTATTAGGGTATGGGTGAATGTTTTAAAAGGATGTGGATACCGCATTAGCTTTAAAAAGAAAGAATATCAATGATTTCCATTTTTGTACCGATACGGTGCTATTCGGAAATTTACTTGATTGGAACAGTGCTTCCCAAGTTTGAAAAGTTCAAATACCTTAGATATATGTATGATCAACAGTAAAGCATATTGTGATAACGACATCAACCATGAAGATGAACGAAATGGCAAAAAAATAAAATAATTTTCCTTAACTAAAAGGAAAGCAAAAAAATTCGAGGAAGTCTTCATGTCAAAAATACCGCCTTGAAGAAATCCCTAAAACCTAGGTTAAAAGACAATAGCATAAGACGATGCAACCCAATCGCGAAAAAGAAGAAGAAGAAAAATAAGAAGTAAAAGTAGAAGAAGAAGGACCTCGACGACGTTCCACGAAATCACGTTAGAATCTGAGTCCATCTTTGCATAACCAATTTCTCTAAGGAATTCGGTATTCCCCCGGACACACAGTGTGTCGTCCCCTTATGATAAATCATTTTTTTTTATTTGAGTGTTTATTTGAGTGTTGCTGTAAAACGTATAACAAACAAAATTTAAATTTAAAAAATTATATATGAGTTAGTAAAATTTCTTTGATAAATAGCCAAAAAAAAAATTAATTTTTAAACTTAATTTAAAAAAAAACATTGAAAATCGTATCGATAATTTTTATATATTATTTTGCCTTACGTCTATACTTAATATTGGCAAAGTTTGGTCTGCTCCTGTTTGCGATTTCCAGAGATATTCACATTTATGTGCTACGAGTCAAGTACTTAAAATAATTCATTTTTGAGAAACAGCTTCAAGGGGATTACAAAAATAAAAACATCGATGTTTTTAATAATTTTTAACCATACACAAGTAACAAAAAGCTGTTTATGTAATTACAAATATTTTACATATTGTTTCCAACGAGAAAAAAATTATATTTTTCTGCATACTAAATTTTTAATATAATAACTTGACCCGGCCACGCTCTACTGTGTATTATATCGTATTCACCAACCTCACCGATATAAGAAGTTACGAAAATGCAAATAAAACGTTATTTCAAAATTTGAAAGCGATTGACAAAAAACTATTCGAGATTGGCTATGAAACGCAAATATACACACGATTTTTTTGTATAGAGAAGATAAACAAAACAAGTTGACTTCAACTTAAGTTTTCTTGAAGTAGAAAAAAAGATATTGAAAAGATTTAAACGGGCTTTAAAAGAAAACATTTAGTTCTTTAAGAAACTGTCACAAATTTATTTAAAATAAATCACCACGTTCAAGAACATAACCTCAAAAACTGTTAAAAAAACGCCATTTCAGATTTTCTAACGGGAATATTAAAAAAACGTGATATGATTGAATTTTTCTGACTTCGGATTCTAGTTCAGCATACCAAAAACCTTAAGAAGAGTATATTTTTGTTTATATATAAAAAAAAATTAAATTTACTCACAAGTGGCTTCTTCAATAAATGTTAATTTCATAAATTATACTAAAAAAAAAAGTAATAGGTTGTTTAATTTGTAATTTTTTTTTCTATTCCTGCCATAAAAACACAAAAAAAGATATTAAAACTCCAAAAACTTAGCTGCAAGTATTTATGATAAACTTTTGTATGGGCTCGACACACTGTGGGACAGTGTGAAATCGAGCGTTATCGTGCATTAGAAATAATTCTTGTCCAATAAAAAGAACATAAAGAATGGTAGGATCCACCAAAATATCAGTGATATACAGATCTGAAGTTAAATTTAAAATAAAATAACTTTCCTACTTTGGTCAACTTACCCTCCGTAGTGTGATTTAACAAAATGAAGTTGAGATGCTTTTAGATTTTTTTTCTTCTACGGAGTTGGATTTTTACTCGGAACAACCGCAGAAAACCCGTGCTCATAGAAGTGTGGTACCTACTCCTCGTTTCACCTATTTCAGATGGAAATTATCTAGCAATTTATCTTTCTCGAAGAAGAAGATACTTTTTGTAGGTGACTTTCCGTTGAAAGTTAATAATAGATGCATGATTTTCAAACGGTTTACAGCACTAAATAGAAAAGTTAAATCCTTTTTAAACGGTTCACTACATTCCTTTCATCAACAATTTCTACTATTGTCTTATTGGAATGTTCGACTAATCGTTTTAATGCTTCTGCGGTCTGCGCAAAATTTTGTTTTTTTTTTTAACCATGGGGATTTCAAGATCCTTTTGAAGATTTTCGTTTCGTTATAGTATTTATAAAATGATATTTTGCCTCATTTTCAAATAGAACTTCAGTAGTACCTATCAACAAAAACATTTTTATTTTTTAGAGCATTCTGCAATTCGATTTTCGATTCGAAAAACGCAAAAGTAGCTATTTTCTATTTGAGAACTAATATCCCGTGTAAAGAGAAGTTAAAAAGTTGGACCTAGGAAACTGCCTTGTGGTACCCCATACACTATTTCCCTTAAGTCGAAATACATAATTTTTTCAGATGCGGAAAATTGTGTTTCCCAAATACTTCTGTCCTCAGTTTAATGCTTAAGATTCACGCTACTAAATGGGATCTGGCAATTATGGCAATTTGATTAAAAAAGTAAAAGATACCCGTACAATAAGTATATAAAAAGAATGTCCATACCTATGTAATTATTATCTTCATCAATTCTTCTTTATGAATCACCCAATTGAGAACTAAAATTTTTAATTTCTCATAAAAATTCCTCTCATTAACATAATCAAAATTATATTATTTTTCTCCTCCTTAAAATAATAGCTGTATGGACCCCCTGGACCACCAGGTCCAATAGGCCCTCCAGGTCATCCAGGTCCATCAGGAGAACGTGGCTTAGATGGACGCAAAGGAGATCAGGTAACAAAATCAATTTATAAACATATTGAAAGAAAAAAAAAAAAAAAAGTATCTTATATTCTGACAACATATCCATCATCTTAACGCTTTAGGGCGAGAAAGGACTGAAAGGCGATCAAGGTCCAATGGGTTTACCTGTAAGTTAATTATATTATATATCATATCTCTTTTGATATGTTTTCTTCTTTTTTTTTTATATATTTTTTTGATGAACAATATAAACGACATTGATTATTATTTATCGATTTGATGAATTTAATTAGGGTCCAATGGGAATGCGTGGTGATTCTGGATCATTTGGTCCTGCTGGAAAACCTGGACATCCGGTAAGTTAGAATTTTTTTTATTTAGTTCTTCTTTTCTTGTTGCTTTTTTTAGTTAAAGGGATGTATCTTCCATCAAAAACTATCTTTTAGTCTACTCTCTTAACTCAATTATTCACTCTGTCGTGTTCGTAACTAATCAGTGTAATTTTTATATTTTCTAACAGGTGTGGGCTTATTAACCAAACACTTTACGCTGACAAAAATAAAAACAAAATAAAAAATAAAAATAAAAAAAAATCCGGCAAAAAAATGTTTATGGACTGCTACTATATACTCCATACTCCATTCTACTGCACACACACACAAGTTGTATTTGTTGTTGCTATAAATGAAAAAAAAAAAAAAAATATTTAAAAAAAAAAAAAAAAATCTCAGCAAAGTTTCCCGCCAAAATGAATAATTTAAAATTGTTTTTTTTTTTATATTTTTCCAAATAAAATCTTTTTTCAGTTTGAAAACTTTTTTTAGTTTTTCATGGTTGTAAATAATATTTCATTCAAATGCACGCTTTTAATTCTCCCCTCTATTATAAATGTATCTTCAATACCCAACTATATAAATAAATAATTGTTGTAAATTTAAAAATATAAATATTAAAAGCCGAAATTGTAAAAAAAAAAAATTAAGAACAAATTTCTATTTAATACAAAAAAAAATTAAATACATTTCGTCCATTGCAAATAATTATTCATATACATTTTTTAAAATTAACCCACTCACTCACATTTTATCCCATATTTTTTTTATAAAATATAAAAAAGCATATAATAAAAATAAATTATATATCGCTTTCTCACTTAACCTTATTCCTTATAATACCCTAATATTTATATTCAATTCCTAACTACCTTACTCAAATCAATAAAAAAAAAAAGTTTAATAACTAAAATCCAATCTGAATTAAAGTTCAACAAACAATCCACATATCGCATTACAGAATTTACAACACAACAAAAAAGTATATTTTTAGGCGCAATTTATGTTTTTTCCCTCTATTTTCTACAAAAAGCTAACATTTTTTTTTATTTTGCCTGCCCTAATATATTTTTGTTTTTATTTTTTTCCGTAATGGATATAATTTAAAAATTAAAAATAAAATATATATAAATTTTAACAAAAAAAAAAAGTTAAAAATTTATAAAATAGCATTTGTTTCATGGAAGCAGTTTTTGTACCGTCCATACGCTTTGTGTAATTGATTATACAAAAGCTTTTAAAAAAAAATATAAAAACAAAAAAAATACATAATAAATAAATTTAATTGTAGTACAATTTTTCTACAAATTGGAATAAACTCTTCCATTGATCGATTGCATAATTAGCTAGGTTAAACTAAAAAACAAAACAAAAAAACTATTGAAAAAAAAAAAACAAAAGAAATATTTACATGCGTATGAAATATAAATATATACTTCTTATTGGTTTCATATCATAAAAAATATACTAAATTTAAAATATTCCCCCCTTTCCATCATTATCAACCATTCAATTAAATTTATCGAATCGAAAAAAAAGTCCTATTTCAATTGAATACAATGTGTTACTTTTCAAAAAAAAATCTCTATATACATTAAAAAAAATTTAATTACTTATACTTTTTATCGATTTAGATAACAAAAATATACTAAATTCAATTACTAACCTTTAACCTTTAACTTGAGATCAATTACAACAACAACAAAAAATAAATTTCCTTATAAGTGAGCTAACAAAAAAAAAAACAGAAAAAATTAAAAAGTATTTTTGTAACATAAAATTGTAAAATTAAAAAATTAAAACATTTAAATTTACTAACTCTTTTTATCATTATTATAAATAAAAACAAAATTAATAATATTAAAAAACAAAAATTTGCATTTCCGCAGAGAGTATTAAAAAATATTATAATAATTTTTTTATAAATATAAAAATTATATACATGAAAAAATATACATAAATAAATGCGTTTAATTGTTTGTTATAATTTTTTATTTTATCAAACAATATTTGTATATAATTAAAAATAAAAACAATAAATATTAGTGACGTTATTAAAAATTAAAAATAAATAATATTACTAAAATATCATTATTTCATTTTTTATATAAACAAAAAAAAAAAACGAAAATCATTTGTTTTTTGTTTAAATATATGTGTTTTCATACTAGTTTTTTTGAAAACAATAAAAGTATATTATAAAAGAAAGCGTATCATGAAGCTAATGTGTGTTTGTGAATTAAAAAAAGAATGTACTCTATGAGCTAAAAAAAAAATTAAGTCAAGCTACAAAATGTATTAAAAATAAAAAAAAAAAAAAACAATAGACATCCAATCCTATAATTCAAATGAAAAAAAAAATAATAAAGTTTTAGAGCATAAGAAATGTTTTATAAAAATTGGTAAAGAAGAGAATATTCAAGAATAAATGTGCCGATATCAGGAGAAAATTTATGAATTTTAATTAACTATTACAAAAAATAAGGTATATTTTGTATTTAAAGATTTTTAATACTACATACTTTACAGAATATAAACAACAAAAAATATCATTGTTTCCGTATAAATTAGACTGATTTTTAGTAAGTTACTAAAATGGCTTTAGCAGTTTACTTAAGCGTTTAAAAAACTTGATTCAATATTTTCAATACATTACCTACATAATTTTGAGAAAATGCAAAACAAATTGATTTTTTTTAAATTCTGAGTCCTAGCCCCTTTTTTATTAGGGGACAAATATCTTTTCGACCAAGAGAGACAAACTTCTTTCTTAAATCTGACTTTAAAGTCAGCTTTCTCTCAGATAAGACATTTTTATACAAACAAATAATGTAAAAAAAAATAAGTAGGGGAAGGTGGCCTGAAATGGTCCTCCTAAGAAAAATGTCCGATATCTCGAAAAACAAAATAACATTCAAACTTAAATGCTTTATACATTTCAAAGCTAAATCAATTATTACTTTCTCATTTTTTTTTACTTTGCGAGTTAAAAAAAGGCTCAAAAAGTATTAAAAGTGTATTTAATTTCAAAACGTCTTCAAATTTCTCCAAAATACAATGTTTTTTATACAGTTTTTTTTCACAAAATTTTAACGGGTGTACCTACTTTTTGAGGTGGCTAGAGACAGTTTGACCTGTCAAATTTCAAATATAGACTTGCTAACATTTCCTTTTTTGTCGGTTTTGGCAGATATAAACTAAAGGATTGCATTCACAAAACCTTCCTACTTTCTTTTCGATTCTCCGATTTCTATAAAATTCTGATTATTTCAGGATTAGTGGCGTTATACTTACGGTGCCGTTCGAAAAAAATTGGCAAAACTTTTTGAATCAATTTTTGTCCATTTTGCTTTTATTACAAACTTTACGAATTTCTAAAAATAATCATAATTTTTAAAATTAAAGCTATTAAATAAAAATAAGTTGATGTTTTTTCTTAGAATATCAAATAATAAACAAATTCTGTAAAAATTCTCTCAATCAAATTTAGCGTATAAGATTTTTATGCGAGAATCCTATATTTTCAACGCTTTAATTTTCTTGATCGCTCGTAGCGATCTGATAGAACTGAACTAAGTCTCAAAAACTCAATTCGGAAATTTAAAAAGTTAAAGCTAATACGTTGCCTTATAAGTAAATAAAACACTTTTTTTTAATATATCTCAATACAGAGCTTGATCAAGTTTAAAGACTAAATTTTGGCAAATTTTTATATACCTACTTATTTTTTTTTTTTTTAAGAAATTTTCCGGGACTGTTTCGTATTTAAATAGCCTGAGTTTCAGTTGAGTTAATTCAAATCTCTAGAAAGAAAAAGATTACAAGCATATTCGAACAAAATATTAATTTATTTCTTCATTTACTAAGATATGCTTTGTAAGTGGAAAGGTGATTTTAAAAAACGTAATATAATTTTTTTTCGAAAATCCTAAAACGATAAATTTTTAATAAAAAAAATATTATATTATGTATTTAAAGAATAACTTTTTATTTGAGTACCTCAAAACATAAAATACTGTGTATAGCATAATTACTCATTTCATTGCAAGATTATGTAAATGGCGCCCAACAAAATAAATTAAAATACATATTTCTTTTTTAAATGCATTTCAATCAACTTTAGCATATTCGGTGAAAACAATTATTATTTTTAAATCACGTATGTAAATAATAAACTACTAACAAATTTGATTTACTCAATACTTCTTAAAGTATGAACAAACTTCTTACACTGAATTGTTTGGCGCACTTACTAAAACTCACTCTCTCTCTAAAATTACAGGGTCCACCTGGACTAGATGGAATGAAGGTACTAATACAACAATCTTTCTTTCATCATATTGGTTTTGAATGAATTTATTTTCATATTTTTTTTAAAATAGGGTGCTCAAGGTGAAACTGGTCAAAAGGGTGAACGTGGAGATCCTGGTCTTCCAGTAAATATAATTAGCTCCCAAGCAATCTTATCTTCCCAAATTAAATTTTGTTCAATTTAAGGGAACCGATGGAATACCTGGGCAGGAGGGACCACGAGGCGAGAAAGGTTCAAGAGGAGATCCAGGACCGCCGGGTAAACGAGGAAGAAAGGGTGATCGCGGTGACAAAGGCGAACAGGGTGTTCCAGGGTTAGATGCACCATGTCCGCTTGGATCAGATGGTTTGCCACTACCAGGTTGTGGTTGGAGACCGCCAAAGGTAATTTTGCTTTTTCTTTTGAAATGGTGTTGGGTGAAATATTTGTTTTTTTAACAAAGACTTATCTTTGAAACTTTTATGACGGTTTTATAAGATAAGTCGTGTGGTATACTTACACACATATAGTTTGCATGAATATTTTTATTGCTATACAACACTCAGCTTAATCTAGTTGCACTAACAAACAAATTGTTAATCCTTCAAAAACAAAACAACAAAACAAAAATATAACAAACACACACAGGAGCCAGCCATATCTACCCCCATCCATAAAGATTACCTGCCGGATGTGACAGCGCCAGAGAACAATGCTAGCGATTATGAACAAGAAGAAGATGAAGAAGAAACTGGCGAAGGGGAAGAAGAATATGATGATTATCAAGACAACATGCACAATAATTCGGACTAAAACAAAACACACACACCACACAATTAATCCTGCTTTTATTATTAGTTTTGTTCTGTTTTGTAGATTTTTTTGTTTGGCTAAATAACACACACAATTTTCACTCACTTTTGTCATAAATTAGAGGAGATACAGATAGTAAAAAATTTTAATGAAATTATCGGATCAAATTATGGTCTTGGAAATATTGAAAGAATCAAAAGCCAATGCATTCATAACCTTACTTTTAACAAGCTCAGAGTTTTATTTAATACAATGATTTATCTGTTTGTTTAAAAAAAAAAAACCTTTGAAATCATGTGGTTCTATAATGCAGTATTGGGTGAAAGAATCAAAATAATTAAAACTACGCACAATAAATCCTCTGTTGTGGATTTTGGAAGATTTAACCCGAGCTCTGAAGTTCTTCAAACATTGTTTTTTAGAGCCTCAGATCCATCAGTACAATTATAGTACTTTATTTGGAGCTGTAGCAAAAAGAAGTTGTTGTATAACACCATTTTTGTACCATCAATAAACAATGCAAATAGTAAAGGCCTCAGAATTCAACCTTGGGGCACTTCAGTAAAGATAAAAAACCATTCAGAGCAGTATTAGTGCTCATTCCACATAGCTTTTTTGATGATAAGAATAAATTGACATACACTAGCATGAACTTCCTAAGGAATTCCAGTTTATAAATCAGAGCTTGTTTCATGAAGCGCTTCATTGATGACAGATTAGCATACATGTCGCCCCTCGTTCTTTTCGAAAAATTTCCTTGCTTACAAGAGTTAAAGCTTCAAGACCGATTTTCTTACTTCTGTTTCATATCCTTCAAACCCCCAAGTTTTAGGAAAGCTGCTTCTATTCTTTTCCAATAAAAAGTGTTAAAAACCCATTACTAAAGTTTAAAAAAAAAAATAAATAAAAACTCCAACATAATTACCAATATCTTGAAAAACCTCCTTCTTAGCTATGAAATATAAAGTTTTTTAGCAAATGAATTCTTCATCTATTTGTATCCCTTGATTTTTTTCTTAATTCTATTTCTTTTTTTAAAACAAAAAAAACACTAAACAAAATATGTAACTTAAATAATTTAATTTCTAGGTACTAAGTGCTAATTAACAATATTATAAATTCTAAAACAGTTGGTAGCTGGGTATTTTGTATGGCTTTCTGGGAATTTGTTTTGCACCAAAGACAATAAACACAAAAAATTGATAAAAACTAATAAAATACTACTTCTTTTTTTTCAAAAATAAAAAATTTTCAGGGAAACTTACAAGACTGGCTAATCGAGGAACTAAATTCATTAAAAAAATCAAAAAATACTATTTAGATAAAAATACAAAATTAATACATAAAATTAGAGAAAATAGATATTTTTTTACAAGTACCTAATACCATTTGAACAAAGTGCAGGACAGCTTTCTTCCAATCGAGTCATGTAGTTTACATATAATTAATAATTTTATTTTTTTCTTATTAATATTTTTATTTTATTTTTTGTTTTAAATTAAAATTTTACAATACAAATAATATGGTATTTCATGTCGTTTTTTTGTAAGAGAATTATTATTATAGTGATTAAAACGGGCTATGCCAATGAAATATAAATATTAACATTCTAAAATACCTATTATAAATTTAATAATAAATATGTTGAAAAAAAAAAAAAACAAATAAATAAAGAGAAAATCATGTACGTACCGTTTAAGTTTATTAAGTATTTTGTATTTATAGAAATAATATTAAACAAATCAAGAAAAACAATTTTAATAAAGATGTTTTTTTAAATAAAATATTTTATTGTTTAATTAATTTTATTGGAACAAAAATGAGATATCTATAGCAACCTGAAAACTATGATGTGGCAGAATCAGAACTTTTTATTCTTTTCCCGTAAAATTAAAAAAAATCCTAATAAATTTTGACGTTGAAAAATTCTAACAATTTAATAATAATAACGATGATTTAAAACGTATTTTATACGCAATTCTGCCCACTGGAAATCAACTAAAAAAAAACACCTGTAATCGAAAAATCTCAATGACTTATGTCTGATTTACACAAATGTAAAATTCATTCCCCGAAGTGAGGGTCTAATTATTCATTTACGGCCCTCTTTTTGATTTCTTCATTGCACCCAAATCGCTTTCAAGACCAGGAAAATATTTCGTAAACTGTTGGAGTGTGATTTTTTCTTCTTCAAACTAGGCCTCTTCTCATGAATTTTGGAGTCCAGCTGATCAAGATAGTTGGAGTGATAGAGTCCTGTAAGTGTTCTACCCTTACCAAGGTAATCGACAAGCAGAATTCCTTTTGTATCCCAAAAATCTCTAACCATTACCTTTCCGGCAATGGCAGAGACTATCGGCTTTGCCTTTTTTGGAGCGAAACCACAGGCTTCCATCCACCACCGATTCGACTGTTGTGGTGGGTCCATGTCTCGTTTATGATTACAGATCGCTATTCAAAATCAATCACATCTTAACATTGATTTGAAATACTTTCGCGAACTTGTTTTTTTTATCACCTTAAAATAAATGCGACACCCAGCTTTCATAGAGCTTATAATTGTCATGGCTATTTCTCTGCTCAAGATTATTCGAACCCGTCCTTCGGATATTCTCACTGCTGCAACTATTTTACGAAACTTCCAGTTCCATTGACCTTTTTAATAGTTGTGGCTCCTGTTTTTAGCTGAGATACATATTTGAAATTTGTTATATTAGTTAATCACATTCAAACTATACATAATTTCACCAATTTGTAAAAAAAAATGTTACGCATACGTCACAGTAACCAATTAAGTTAAAATATTTAGGTATATAAATTTTCAAAATTGGTATTGGGTTATAAATAGAAAAATTGAAACTGTGCTGTCAACAATCTTTCATGATTATGAAATAAGCGTTTGCCAAATGCACACTTCGGTGAGATATAAAGGATACTTAACTCAAAATAAATGATGTGGTTACACAAATCACAGTTAGGTAAACTGATCTTGGGGTATACTCAAAAACGATGTTTACAATGTCTTATTCATACGGACAACCAAACGAAAACGCTAAACCGTTCACATAATTGGTGACAACGCTCTTAGTTCAATTTACTTGCTATTCTTATTCGATTAATCCCGCGTTGGATCTTCTACTTTCACTCATTACTTACCAGAGGAAATAATCGTAACACACTTTAGTCGTCTTCCTCACTTAGATTCTCCATCTACTATCATCTAACGGATATCTCTAGTGTGCTATCTCTAATCTTTTTGTGTGCTAACATCATATAAGCCTTGGTGCTTGAAGCTTGAAGATCTGTCTAGACTGTGTCAGTCTTCTTATTTAGGATTCGAGAACTCAAATTTATTTTTTGTAATTTTCTTTAATTAAAATATTATTCGGAAACAAAGTTAAGTTTTTATTTAGAATGACTTATTTATGAACAAAGCTCTGTCTTGATTCGATCACGAGTTAACATTGCCACACGTAACTGATTTAGACAACTTTCTTCATCATCAAAAATTTCATCATCATTTTCATCAATATCTATTTGTATTGGAACATCATGTGTGATTCCATGTTCAAGTCGAAAATTATGAAGTGCACAGCATGCATTAATTATTTGCCCTGAAGCTTGTGGCGTCACTTTCAAGCCTACTTTTAAGCAACGAAATACCGATTTTAATGTCCCACTTAACCTCTTCGAACAATCTAGTACCCGTTCATGTATTTCATTAAATCTTTGTTCATCATGTGTCGATGAAGGATGATATGGTGTTATCAACCAAGGACTCAGTGGATAGGCAGAGTCACCTATATTTAAATGAAAGATTAAAATTTCTTCAAACTTGTAAGATGACATTATTACCAACTAGCCAAGAGTTATTCTCTGTGGATTTACACGCTTCATAACGCTCTTTAAGTGTCTTATAAGCTTGAGACACTTCCCATATATAATCATCTTCCGTGGAACCCCCAAATCTTGCAAAAACTCCAAAGATTTTCAAGTCATAATCACAAATCTGTAAGAAAGTTTTTTTTTTTTAATTATTTTGAATGCAGTATGGCGGGAAAGTATTTAACAACCAATTGGATATTTTTTGAATAATATCCTTTGCTGTTGAGGTAGCAATGTGCACCATCATTGTTTGGCTTCTGAATGCGAACATGGGTGCAGTCAATAACCGCAATCACTCCAGGGAATCCTGTTTCTTCAGAAAATCTAAAGATTCAAATTAATTTCTTTTAAAAAACAGCATATTGTGAGAAAAGGAAACTCTTGCCTCTCTTTGATTTCATCATATTCCTCAATTCGAGGAAACTTTATCCATTTGGCAGACAATTTAATTCCCAGCACTTCAGAGACTTCCATGACCATTCGACATGCCATTGTTGGGCTTATTATTGCCGAAAATTCTTGTCCAATATTATATGAACCAGTGGCATAGAAGTGCAATGCAGCACACAGACGTATAGGGATTGGGATAAAGGTTCTTACTTGATCTCGTGACATGTAGGGACGCATTTCTTCCATAAGCAAATTTGCGACGTCCCTACTTAAACGATATAATACCCTAAATCTTTCTTCGGGTATTTCGAAGGGATTTGTTGCGTCCCGAAACCTTCGGCGCAATATTCGCATTCTTTTGCGGCGCTCTTGCTCTTGCATAGCCAATACTATCAATATTCCGTGCATTTCTTATATTTTTTTGAAAAAAAGACCAAAATTCTTTAAGAAAATCAAAAGACTCCTGTGTGCTACAACACTATTCTTTTTTAGGAATGTCAACATGACAGTTAACTCGCCGCCGAGTTATCGCATCAAGTTACAGAAACCCTATCTTTTCCAGAAGCGATAAATGGGAAACAATTTGCTATTGCGTGATACACTGCCAGTCAATAAAATAGGTTCACCTTATACCTAAATCAGAAAGATGTGGTTGAAAAACTATATATTGTAACGATAAATGTATATCCTGTTTTTGAATGTTTTTTTAAAAAAAGGATTATTTTGATCGAATAGAATAGATTCACCCACTTTAAATTAATAAGCAGCATAAGTAATAAAGAAATATACGAAAAAAACTATAATAAAAATATGGTACGAGGGGAAAAGAGCCTACAAGTTAAAAGAAAAGCGCACTATCCTTTTTTGGTATTCGATTCTTCATTTAAATCTTCTCCTGCAATTAGAGTCTTTGAATGGTAGAGTGATTGATGAGAAGTCCCCAAACCTAGATTTTATGCAAATCCAATAGGAGACTCCGGTTAAACTTTAAACTTCAAAGAATCAAAAATAGGGTGAATTTCGAAAAGTGTCACATGAGTTGTTAAAAAAAAGTTTGCAGCGTGTGTGTTCTTTCGGAAGAATTAAATAAAATTTGTGTATCATTGAAGGTTTAAACCTTTTCTTCTCATTTACTATATAATGGTTATACTGCAAACTCATGCAAGCTCACTCTCAAAATGACTTTTTCAAAGTTTAGTGATTTATTCAGGCCCTTTTAAAAGAAGCATTCACACATTCAGAACAGTTTTACTGTAAAACTTTTGTAATAGTCTTTCTACTCTTCGGACCTTTAACTTGTCGGAAATGTCTTGTACGTGGATTCTATGAGTGTAGATAATAATTTTCGAATAAAATGTAATAAAAATTCTAATAAAAGAAGGATGAAGAAAGTAAACTAAAATTACATAAAAAAGTTTTACTACCCAAAACCTAATGAGTTTTTGAGATAGTTGTTAATTATTAAAAGGTTTGCTTTTCAACGTCTCATTTTCCCAAATAAGACAAGTGAACTTATTCTATTTACCGATGAAAAAAGATCTATTTTGGGAGCATTGCAATAAATTGAATTAATTTACCTAGCCTTATTGCGATTTGCAACTATCAATCTATAGCTGATAAAAATTAAATTTCGATATCTTATTACTTAATTAAGAAAAGTTTTTAAAACAGAGAAATAAAATCTAATTACAAAATTCCATTAAAAAGTCGACCAATTTTCCTATAAACTAGGTTTAAAAATCCCAAAGTTCAGTATTTATTAACTATCGATTGATAGTTGTAAATCACAATAAAGCTGATTGTTTTAACCCTTTGTTCTCCGGGAACAAAAAACGTTTTTTTTTCACTAAAAAATTACAAAAATCTCGAGAAAAAGTTTTAATATTTTCGGATTCCACGCCAAAACGAAAAAATAATTTAGTTTAAACATGGTATTAGGAAGCTTTTGAGCTGAGAGTACAAAAGTTGAATACCATTTTCTAGTAAAAATAACGAAAAAATAAAAATGCCTGTAAAAACCAATACCTAGCACAAAAGTAAATTGCTAAAGCCATTTTAGTAAGTTACTAAGCCAAAAAAGGGACTGATTTGTAAGTTAGTTACTTACTTAATAGCTTTAGCAATTTACTAAATCGTTTAAAATTTGCGCGAAATGTGTTTTACCAAAAAGGCTTATTAAACTAGTATTTAGATTGGAAAAGCAAATTTTCTTATTAAAAATATTTTTACATATTCCTGAGATTGCAAAACCATTATAATCATTCTCTTTCAGTGTTACCGTTGTTAAATTTTGTAGTTCTAAGATTAAGGCTACTCGAAAAATTAAGAAAACCCTCACAAATACTACAATTTTTACCTAAATATTAACTTTTATAAAGATATTAAATTTTTTGTAAACGATATAATACCCTAAATCTTTCTTCGGGTATTTCGACGCAGTATTCGCATTCTTTTGCGGCGCTCTTTAACTTTTATAAAGATATAAAGACTTTTATGAAGATATTAAATTTTTTGTTGGTCGGAGTACTCATTATGCATATAGCTCATGCGTAAATTTTAAAGTTTTGATTATTTCAACAAATAATAAAAATTAATTAATAGGTGGTTTCATGGTGAAACCACTAAGAAGCAAATAGTTTTGAGTCAGTTTTTTTTTTATAAATAAGTCAGAAAAAGGGATATCCTTGAATATAAATCATTAAAAAGGGTTTTCCTTCGGTTTTTTTAAGTGCTCAATTCAATTCTTTATCGTTTGTAGGGTGAACCTATTCTATTGACAGGCAGTGTATTACAGAGAAATAGAGGGAACTAGATTGGATTTGTTAAGGAGGGCTAGAATTCAAAAAATGAGCTCACTTTCAAGTCAGCGAGATCAACTTGAACTTGCTAGATTAAAAAGATCTGAAAGATAAAACAAAAAAGAAGTATTTTCGTTAGAAAATTGGTTTTAATTTAAAAATAAAGTGAGTATAAAGTCAAGACAGACAGGACCCAGCATAAATCAATCAATTATTTCATTAGTTTCAGTCCTTTTAAATATTTGTGTACATTTTCTTTTGGATATGGTTTCACAGCAATGCAGGTTGGAATATTTTCTGGCTGTTCAATCCATAGTTTATGATTGATATCGTTTTCTTTCAGCTTTTCACTCAAAGCTTTTATGCTATCTTCATCTTTGATCTAAAAATTATAAAGGATTTTTGTTAGATTTATCATATATTTTAGAAGGTTTCTTAAATTGATATACTTCGAGGACAACTTTATGCATATTGTCAAGATCCTTGAGGTATGCTATAGTGTCGGAATCTTCTTGATTTAAATGCATTATAGCTGCAGTGGCATGACAACATTGAGCAATGATAGCTCCTAATGGCCAATTTAGAACTGATTTTAAATCACTGCGAACTATTATGTATTGGACTATGTTGGACATTTTATTTTAGTTTCAAATTATTAGGAAATGACTAGCTTTTAGGACGATCAAACTTTATTAAAGTTTCTTTTTCAAAAGCAAAAGCTAGTGGAAGTGCAGTGCGAATTTTTGTCTAGCTGGAGCCCGATATGTAAACATGTCATATGTCATGCGATTTTTTTCTGACAGTTTCACGTTTCATTTCCATTTGACAGCGGAAACATACTTGAATCGGAACAGATAAGAAATGAATTAAAGCTGAAACACAATCACGCTTTAGGGCGTCGCTTCGTTGCGTTACGTTGAGAAATCCTCAAAGCGCGCTTCTGTCACTTTGACTTTGAACAGCTGATTGCAACATAAAATCTGCTGTCAAATAAAAAAAACAGAGTCACTCACAAAATTATTGGGCCAAGTCTTTATCTTGATTTAATTGTGGAAAAATGAAAAAGGATATTAATGTGTTTAAAAAATTCATAGAAATTTGTTTATTCTTTAATCCTATAGTTATAAAAACAAAACCAATCAAAATATATTGTTTTTAACAATAAAATTCAGTCAAACTCAAACGATGTCGTTTTTTTGTGCAAAATCTATATAGAGAAATTAAAAAACACACATAGTTTTGCAATAATTTTTTTTTTTTTTATTCACATTTGGCGCAATAATAATGTGGGTGACTGTAACTATGTCTGTTAAATGTCAGAAAGCGAGCAAAAGTTCAGTCTGGTTGAACTTTTGCTCGCTTTCTTACGTTTCCTTACGTTTGTCAAAAAAAAGCGTACGTAAGAAAAGCGTCATTGTGTGAGGATACACAGATTTCCTATAGTTGAACTTTTCGCAGTTGTCAAAATCGACGGCAAAGCGTGTTTGTTTTTCAGCTTTTAACTTCCTGTTCACACTTAACAGAAATTGGGGATCTGACATACCAGAAAATTTTAGGGCTGTCCAATACGGGTCTACCACAAATTTTCGAATACTTAAAATTTCGAAAACTAAACTAAAGTGTAGGAAAATGCATTTTTGCAACGATACAAGACCATTTGCATCGAATACCCCCATTAATGCACAAACCGGATTACTTGCGTAGGATGTTATAATAAGGTTATAATAATTACTTTCACATGGCCCGACCAGGAATCGGTCCCACGTACCTTTGCATACCAAGCCAGCACCTTACCAGTAGACTATGCTAAAATATTAAAGATGAGTGGAAAAAAGGGAGATAATTAAAACCTCACATTAAAATGCAATGTTTTTTTCTAATGCGTTACAAAAACTTTGCATACTTATAGATGAAAAACATTGCATAGTTACGAGATTAAAACATTGCATACTTACAAGAATCTCTTGGAACAGGTCTTATAAAAGCCTTCTGTCACTTGAAAATACAAGGCTTCTTTAGAACGGTTCAAACAGGTCTTATAAAGGTCTTCTTTAACTTATATTTACAAGGCTTCGTCTAAACACTTCTAGATAGCCTCACGGAGACCTCCTTTTTTTCCAAAATGGTTGACTTGCGTAAGTAAGCCTTAAGGTATAACTACAATGATCTAAAAAGTGAAAAAGTGAAAAATTTACAAAAGTAGGTAAACATTTTTATTACTTTTTTTTGTTTTTGGTAAAAACTACAAAAATTGTTTTTTAGACCAAAAAAATAAGCTTTATGCATCATTATTTTTAATTATGTGGTCGGAAAAACTTTCACAAAATGAGTTTGAAAATGTTTACTTTTTGCCTTTTTGCAAAAAGTGGCCGTTGTAGTTATACCTTTAAACTAAACGTATACAAACTATAGCTTGTCGAATCGAACAAAATGGACCTATGCAAGAAAAATTGTTACTTGTGTATCTTTTTCTAAATGCCATTTTTTACAAAATTGAGTTAAGTATGCAGTCGCAAACTATTTTATTCTATCTCTTTTAGTTTTCAAGTTACAGAGAACTTTTTTGTTCAATAGGACATTTTTTTACCGGTTTACCATGTCATTTTTGTTCAATAAACTCATTTTTATCTTTTTTTTTATTACATTGAACAAATGGAAGTATACTTGAAGGCTTGGCCACACCAGAGGGTACGCGGTAGCGGTACGGGTAGCGGCAACGATATTTGTATTAAAAAAATTCCACACCCGAACGTTGATGTGTCAGTTTGGAATTTTTTCCATACAAATACCCGTACCGTTACCTGTACCTCTACCCCGTACCCTCCGGTGTGGCCAAGCCTTAAAACAAGAATTTCATAATTTCTATCTTGTCCAATATCCACTTTTTTGGATGGTTTGTTCAATATGCGTATGAACTTTTTTGTTTGTGTTTTCTTCTATGTTAGCCCTGTTCCATTGGAGGTGTGGTAGTCTACTAATGTGCCTGACTACACAGTGATTTTTCAATCGATTGAAAAATCACATGCGGTGGCTACACACCAGGCATGGAAAAGTCGATACAATTGTATCGAATTCGATACAAATGAGTTTGCTCGAGTACAAAAATACAATTTGTCGAAATTCAATACAATTTTTTAATCTGTGTCTTAAAAATTTTCTTGCAATCTAAGCTTTCAAAAATCGAGAAAATCGAAAGAATTAAGATTTAAACTAATTTCAGATTTTTTAACCAAAATAAGTGTTACAATTTGAGTGAAGTGGCTTGTTTTTTGAAAATATTTATAAAACTGATCAAGCTGTTTTATTTTTTCTTATTTAAGCCCAATTTATTCACTCTCCATTGTATTTAAAGTCTCCATTAAAAATTAGAAATTTGTTAAATAGCATACAAAATTTAAAATTTCCCTGTTTAAATGACGACTTTAAATTTAATGGAGTGTGAATAAATTAGGTCTAAATATAGAAAGTTTTTAAAACTTATTTTAAGTTCAAAAGTGAGCCATTATCTACAAACCTGTCAAAATTGTACTTTTAGGTATTTTTGGGTCCTACGATTTTTGAATTAAGAAAAAAAAAAATTGTTTAGGTAATACTTGTGAATATGTACTTCCTCTATTATACTGAAAATAATTAAAAATTACTTTTTTACGCAGAAAATAATGAAAGGTATATGGAAAATTTTAGAGTTTTTTCAAATAAAACATTTTGAATAAATTTTATATTAATTTCTCTCGTGAAAAATAAATTTCAATACAATTGGACCCATTTCAGTACAATCAAAATGAAATTTTCAGTACAATTAAAAAATGTCATTTTCCATCCCTGCTACACACTGTTGTGCCCAATCACGTTCCACTTTTACATTTTCTATTAACAAAAGTAAAAAAAAAGAAATAATTTTACAACGAAACTGCTTAGGCGATTGAAAAATCACCGTGTAGCCAGGCACCAAGATAGCATCCAGCCGAAAAAATATTTACCCATAATAGCGAACACCCTATATAATCTCCCATATCATTCCACCAATTTCATTCTGGTAACACTTCAATTTACTTGTCATTCAACTGTCAAAAAATTCCATTCCCCAAATGTCACCTCTCGACTAGTTCAGTTTTTCCCAGACTAGTCACGTAACAAGCCAGCAGTCGTTTTGAGCTCCTTTTTCATACAAAATAAAAAATTTTAATTTAACATTTTTTAATTTCTTCTTTTTTATTTTTATATACAATATTCTTACTTTTTTTTGGTTTTATTCGATATATTACTCATCCACTTTGCTCTAACTATTTATATATGCATACAAAAAACTGAACCAATACGATTATAAAAATAATTAAATCAACTACTGTCTCCTTGTCGTCGTTTCTGTCTCCATCGTCGTCGTCGTGGTCGTTCTCGACGTTGTTGTCTCATTGTGGTGCTCCTCGATTTTTGTATGTGCGTTGCCAAATAATTTCATTTCTTTATTGCTTTTTGTTAATATTTCTACGACTTCCGATTAAAAAAACAACAACAAAAAATACATATTATAAAATAATGGCAAATTCAGATAATGTTGATGACATGAAGCATTGCTTTGAAAATCTTATTGTGATCGATGCTGGTGCTAATCTAACTAACAAAAAATATAGCCGTGACTTGGATTCAGTAATTCAGAGGGCAAAAGACGCAGGTAAGAAAGAAGTCCAAATCAAAAATCGACTTGTGAATTTTATGTTATCTTCTTCGTCTTTTATTTTGTGTGTGTTTGAGCACTTTTGAAGGAAATATTTTATTATTTTTTTTTTGTATTTGAATGTTTTGCGCTTCATTCTTCATCATCAATTTATTTTTGAATCTTTATATACTGGCCTCCCCTCGCACGTCCCCTAATCACCCTCTTTGTAGATTTTTTTTCCCTACCCAACACACTTCGTCGTCGCCGTTGTTGTCGTCTCTTCTTCTTGTTAGTTGGTATTCATTGAAAGGAAGGCCAAGAGTGTGTGCCACAAATCTTTGCATGTTATAGGGTAAAGGCACTAGTATCCGGACAATTAAGGTACATACTTTGGAACATTGACGACGAATAGTTTTATTGCTATATTGAGCTGAATATAAACAAACTTTGCGTATTAACAAGGTGTCGCACGATAAGTCAACTGATGAGTCCAAGTGAGTTCCACCGGGACAAAACGCCAAATTTTTGTTTGGACTAAAGGCCGTAAAAAGCTATATTAAATAAACTATTCAAGCTATAGCAAATATTTTGGTAGTTTCTTAAAGTTTGGAATTTTTGTAATAATATAAGATTCACATAATTTGTAAATAAAACATTATAAGATTTAAAAATAAAATATAATAAAAAATGTTTGATTTGCACTAGTATCTGGACGAAAAATTTAGTTCCCGGACAATTGTATTTTAATGTCGGGACACGATAATTTTGTATGAATTTATAGTTGTTTTTCGTTTTTATGAAACATCTTTTGTTTTTGAAAAAAAAGCTGTCATTTATTTTCCTTGTGATCTAGATCATATCAAAGTTTTTATAAGCTTTACAACAAAAGCAGGATTTTGTTATTGTTTCGCAAATAAATACATTGATCTGATCTGGATCACGATGAAAATAAAACACAGCTAATATAAACATATACATAATTTAATATAAAGAGAAATTAATTTAAAGGTGAAAATTGTTTTTAATAAAAGTTATCGTTGAGAAATAAAAAATAAGGACATCTTATATTTGTTAAAAGCAAAGACCAGAAATAACAGTCAACCTTTATTTTCAATTGGTTTCTCTCTAAGAGCCCCCGCACACTACAAACTTTCTATCGGCCGACAGTTTAGTCGGTCTCTTAATCAGTATGAAAATGTATGAAAGTGCGCACACTACAACGATTAAGTATCGGCCGATCAAAAAGTTTGTTTGATCGAAAAAATAGTTTGTTTTGCTACACAAGTGCTTTCAAACTAAAATATTTCTTACCCGGCCGACTATTTAGTCGCCTGCCTGTGCGCACACTAGGAGCCCAGCCCGACTAAACTATCGGCCGACAGAAAGTCTGTAGTGTGCGGGGGCTCTAAGAGTTACCACATTACTTTAAAAAGGTATCGGTTAAGTTTTGAAATTAGTTTAAAAAAATTAAAAATAAAGGTTATCGGTTGAGATTTATTTTTTATTTTTTAAATATCTCTCAATGGTTGGGATTTTTCCAAAAAAAAAAATAAATGGAAATAACTGTTTTCACTGAAAATAAATCAAAAATGGTTAATTCAAAGGAAAATGTCGAATATTTCAAAAACGTCTTTATTGCAAAAATAAATATAAAAAGGATGTTTTTTCTTAGTTTATGTATTAAGTTCAACTAATAATATACTCTGAAATTTTTTTGACCCAAGATTATATCTATTTGTCCATTCCACTGCGATATAAGTCGCTGGGACGACAAGCACAACCAATGCAATTTAAAATATTTCAGGAGACCGATGTTCTAATTGATAAATTTGCAGATGAGATTTATTTTTTTCTCTCAGCGACAAATCTCACTGGTTGGCTTAAACATACAAAAATACAAAATAACACGGCAACAAATAAGAGTTATTAAAGAACATTCTCAAGATTTTCTGGTTAAATGAATTAATAATAAATCATTTCACAAAACAAACGAAAAATATTTGTTAGAACAAAGTTAACAATCCACTTTTCTTAGGGCCAATTTATTGAGCCTCCATTAAATTTTAAAATTTATCGTTTTAGTTAAACTATTGACGCCTTTAAGTATACATCATTAAAAATTCATTTAATTCACTCTTCTTTAGTTAAAGCCTTTACCTCTAATGGAAACTTTAAATTTAAAACTCTGTTAAAAATATCCTAGGGAATTTTTATTTATTTTTTATTCAAACTGTCAAAAACTACGATTTTGTCAAATTGAATTTGAAGATTTTAATTATAAACAATATGAAAAAACATAAAAACTACGCCGCGTAATTATTTTGTAGCCGAAAACGCAAGACGAAATCCAAAGACGAGAGCCACGATATACAGAAGTGGTCTAAAATGTTCTGAGTTGATTATAAAATGCATCTCAATCCTGATTGTTTTTACTAGCAGTGGTTTTTTTAAGTGGAGAAGATAAATCTAGGAAATCTAGTACTATATGTGCTCTTCTGAGCTCGGGGAAGTAAATAAGAATGCATTAATTTCATTGGATTTTGTGTCTTTTAAAAATCTAAAATGAAGTGTTGTCTCTCCCCTTTAAATAACAATGATAAAATTTCTGGTGAGCTTTAGTCATTTTATATATGCATAATGCATAACTTATTTATGGAATAAATTCATACATTATACGTATATGTGTACGTACCTACAAAAAAATTCTCGTCTGGACTTTCATTCATAATTGTGTTGTTGTTTTAATAATTCTATAGCTCATTTGACATTTTTCAAATAAAATAATAATTAAACAATAAAGAAATGACATTTGACACTAATGGAGAGTGAATAAATAGAAATCCTGTTTAAAACCTCCATTTGCTCTAAAAATCCCTCTTAAAAGGTCAAATTTGGTGTTTTAACTAAAACGACTTTTAAATTTAATACTCAATTAGTTAATGATGCCAAACTTCAAAAAAATTCTTAAAAGAGACTGAATTAAACGAATTTGGTTTTTAATTTTAAAATTCCCTTTTTTAATGGCGATTTAAGTTTAATGGAGAGTCAATAAATTGGGCCTTAGTAAAATTGTCGTTAACACAATTACAAATAAGGAATTAGGTTCGTTTACGTTAAAACAATGGTTCTTGGGATAAAATTGAACCGAAGAAATTGTCAAAATTGGAAGGCTTGGAGATTGAAACGTAGAAAAAATATTTTTAGTATTTATAATTACTGAAGACGACTCATTCCTCAATAACTTCACATTGTTACCACCATGTCCATATTTTACATTATTGCTTCATTTAAAAGTGGTGAAAAATTCAGTAAGGAAGTACTTGGCCTACATTTTTTGTATCCCAATCATGAACTGTTTTCTCCCAATCGGATTAAGAGGGTTTAAAGACACTAACATCAGCCGGCTGTGGATTTTGTGCTGTGGCAATGCGTACAAAATACCTAATTAGATTCTTGGAAGAAAACTTCAATGGAATTCTCTTGCATTAAAACCCAAAATATGTTTCAAAAATCCAAACTACGATTTTAGAACCCAAGAAAAGATATTTCCTTTTCCGTCATATTTTCATTATCCGGACGGAAATTTTTGTTTTAGTATCCGGACACTAAAAAGTATTATGAAAAAAAACTATTTGACTATTTTTTTTAAATAATTATCAAAATGTATTAACGATGTTATTTACGCAAAACTAACATTTTCCTTTTGTAATAAAATTAATAAACAATCTACTTAGTTTTTGCAAATGCTTCCACTATTATTTTCTTAATTTAAGTATATGTATCTCTTAAACCATTCAGGTTATTTGCTTGAAACTTTGCATTTGTATGTTAAATACATCAGGTTTTATTCGAATTTATTAGGATGACTTAAACTGTCCGGATACTGGTGCATTTACCCTATGTCAGCAAAATTAAATAGATAGGCGCTAGCTCTAGTTGTTTATATATCTAATAGCTCGTGCGAATTGTACGAATCGCAAATTGCTAGCAACTAGAAACAACCCCCAGTGTTTCTTCTTTGCTTCTTCTCCTTCCTTTTGTAATACTCTACTTATTCTTGGATTGGGATTGCAATCAATATCAAGAATGACAAGATTCTCTTTGGGTTTGGTTCTGATTGGATTTTAATATTAGGTGTTGATGGTTCTGTTTTTCTCTAGATCATTACAACAAAAATAAAAGTATTTTTCAAACCTTGCACTTCATTGAACCAAAAAAAGATATACATAATGCGTTTGTTAAACTTCCTACGCGCCTTTAGGTCGTCTCTTAACGAAAAGAGGCAGTTGTGCGTTGTGTGTGAGTTATGCGTGAGTGGAATTTTTTTTTTTTTTTAGAAATTTATTTTATCTTTTGTTGGGATTTTTGTGTTAATCTTGGAGAAAATCTTATTGGGACTAATTTACATGAAAGAAAGAAAGATTTTTTTTGTGAATTAGTTATGACGTATGGGAGAAAGAATTCATGTTTTGGTTTTATTTAAAGCTTGTTGTCTGTTTAACAAGTTCATTTTATTACAATGTTAGAAAATTAATCATAATAATGGGGGATTTCAATGTACACTCTCAAGTTCGTTGTTGTAATCGGGAAAGTCTTAGGAATGTCTTCCAAGAACTATAAACTGGATTACGGCAAATGACTTTGATGGTTGGCGATTTTATTCAAAATGTCTATTATACGCTAATTATACTCAAGTCTTTTTGCTTAGCTTTTATTATTGTCTCAAGGATTATTATATCTATAAAAAAAAAAACAATGGTGCCATACAAATCAAGTTAAATATGAAAACAGCGAATTTACATTTTGGAATTTGGGAAAGCCAACGGGAATGAAACAGTCTTAAGATAATAATTTTTCCTCTATTATAGTTACATACACTCCGACTCCAGCGCACTTAGGATTTTTGTTAAATCATAAATAGGGTAAAAAAGAAAATTTGTAGCGGTCAACTCCGATAGCTTTCGAAATATAGTACGGAGAATTTGATTTTTTATATCATTGACTCTGAACTATAAAGCTCACAACTACACAACATGTTTCAACGAATATTCGATAGTTGAAGAATCAACATGGGTGATTCATTTTAAGAAATTTTGAATCAACCATCTTTTTCTCCAAAAAAGAAATTCATTTCAGATGCCTCATTGATTTTTTATTTGCTTGTAGGGCAACTATTGGTTTCGTGTAGAGGGATTTTCTTCAAATTTGGTACAGATGATTTTTATGGAACTGTGAAAGTTGTTTTTTTTTTATATAGGTATCTTGCTTAGATAGTGTAACTCACATACAAATTTTTCAATTTATACGAAATATCTCGAAAACGGCTCTAAGGATTTTGATTAAACTTTGCAGACGTAATATTCAAAGGGATTGCAATAAAACTACATTTTTATTTTTTTCCAAAAAAAGTCAAATTCAAAAACTTTTTTTTTTCATTTAAAAAATTTTGCTTTAAATGTCGTCACTTTCCTAATATCAATTTTTTTTTAATTTATATAGAGCAAGCTCTTAAAATCTACAAGTAAACTAACATAAAAGTGCTTTGAACTGCAAGAGCAAGTACGTGCGACCCCAGTCGTGCATATTATTTTTTTGAGCTTCAAGGAAATTATCAGATCGCTGATAAACAAAATAAACAAAATTTGATGGATCATTTGTAAACAAATATTGGCGTGCTCGTAGATCAGATTTGAAAGATGTTTAAAGTTGGTTGGTCGCAAAGTATATCTCAAAATTGTTTGAAAATGATTTCTATCACACTCGCAAAACTACTAATGTATATGAACTGTCACAGAAAATCAATTATTTTGAATCGAGATTTTAATTTTTTTAAATTTTTTTTGAAATTTTTGCCGTTTTTATATCAAATAAATATTATTAAATACTTTACCCTTTCTTGTTTGCAACTTTTTTGATGTCATTTTTTAGGTGAATAATTTTTAAACAAAATTCAATAAAAAAAATTGTGAACATATCTTTTGTAGTTCGAAAAAAATAAATTTAAACGTATAAAAACGGCAAAAATTTCAAAAAAAATTTTAAAAAATTAAAATTTTTGATTTATACACAAATTTTTGAATGCAATATTTAAAAAGAATTAAAAACCAATAAAACTGCATTTAAAATTATGTGATAGGTGAAAGCAAAAACTACGAAAACAGCTAATAATTTCAAAAACCGAAATAAAATATAAAAAAAATTTTTAACGGGAAATTTTGAATGTAATCTTTTAAAGGAACTATTTTCCAACCAGAAAAAAAAAAACATTTTAAAAATAGATGATTTAACTCGAGAGAAAAAAAATTTTATGTATGAGTTAAAAATTTCCCATACAAATTTGTATGGGGAAAGTATGACCTTAGAGGCACGGGTTAATGACCTCCAAAATTTTTTGCTACTTTCCCCTTCTTTAGGCCCTAAACTTTCGATCTGGGGGGTGTCTCCCCCGAAAACATCACTTTGGGAAATAACGGACACCCTAGTGATCACCTATGTTAAAATAAACACTTTCTTTTGTAAAAAAAATTAATTCCTGTTAAGCACAAAAGTTAATTAAAAACGGAAACTTAACTTAAGAATAACGAAGAAAAAAATAATTAAAATTCTTTTAATTTTAAATGAAGTGATTGAATATAGGTAATTCAATTTTAAAGTTCAAGCTATTTAAAAAGAATCATAACAAAATTGTTTTAAGATTTATTAGCCATTCGTCCTCAAGAACGTGTTTAAAGTTCTTGGGCTCTACTCTGTATTTCGTTCCGAAAGTCAATTCTATTTGAAAATGCTTTCCGTTCCGCTTTTGAATTGGTACTCTGTAAAATTTTCGAAAAGGAAAAAAATTATATTTTGAGACGTTGCCTGTGCATTCCGCAGAAACAAATTTGCCGCATTTGAATGCTTAACTTGTGTTATATTGTTTTGCGAATAAAATGAAAAATGAGTAGCTACTGAGCATTAGAAAAAAACACGCCTATAGTACAAAATATTTAATTTTTTTTTAAATTTTCGGAACGAAATACAAAGTAGGACCCCTGTTATTTATTGTACGCCAGTTCAATTTATTAAAAATGGTTGCAGCAATTACGTTGCTGTTCTCTAACGCATTTTTATTCCGTTTTTTGGTAAATACCCTCAGAAACATTGGATTTATCACAGCAAATATCGCAGGTCAAAAATTGAGCCATTAGGAAACAATTTTTTCGTTCGTCGTGTTTAATTTTTTCTCAACATCGAATTTATTTTTGAGCTAAAATAAAAGAAAAAAAAAAACCCCAAAATCTTCCGAAAAATGCCTTTTTTTGTGAGACATCTGATATTTGTATAAGATTCCCTTATTGAAAGAAACACATTCAATTAGTTATCTTCTTTTAACAACGATAATCTTTTACAAATCAGGTCAAATAAATTATAAACAGTGGCGGCAGCATCATCTATCATCTGTCTATTCTTTTCTTTACAAATGGAAAATTTTACAAAATGACTTTGATTGGAAAACAAATTTCAATCTTCTATTCTATCACAAATATAAAAAGAACTACTGTTTGATCAATGAGTATGCTCATGATAACACATTTGTCTTTTTCTTTTTTCTCTTGTCTGTTAAGTATGGATTTTTTTCAACAGATTTAATATAAAAATAAATATTTGGTTTTCTTATTCAATTTGTTTTGCCTCATGACTTCGAACCTAAATAATGCGGCAGTAAATCAAAAAAAAATAAACATAAATAAATAAAAAAACATTTCTTTGTGGTTTTCTGATTATCATTCTCAGTGAATGACAAAGAGGATATGCGTAGGCGTTTTGTTTTGTTTTCAGAACAAATTATTTTAAGCAAGTTTAACTTTTTTTTTTTGCATTGTGTATAGAAATATTTAATAGCAACAGGCATACACAGACATAATTTTTGAATACATTAAAAGCACGCACCTTATTTATTTAATGTTCTGTTCATTATTATCCTTTATAGTCTAAAATAAAGGAGTGTGTAGTTTTATAGTTTCCTTTTGGGTTTGAATGATAGTGATAATGCGAAGCAATCAAATAAACGACACACATAAAGACCTTGTCCCTGAATGAAGTCAACATAATCTTGTACCTTTTCTTGATATGTATTCAGCACGCAAGTTAAGCATATTTTTACTAAGCATTATGTCTCACGAGAAGTCAGTCATAATTTATTTACATTTAAAGGAGATTGATGACTGAACCAGTTTCCATTTAAATGTGCAAATAAATAAACCATATTTATATCAAGTCAAAATGCAATTTTTCGTGTCTAACGTGTATTGTATCGTACATTGGGGATCGATTTAGTCTTGAAGATGTTTCAATCAATCCAAAAGAATTGCAGTTAAAAGTACGTTTCGGTTGTGATTACAACCTTCTTCAGGAATCTTAATCTAAAAATACTAATTAAAAATAAAATAAAAATAAAAATCTTAAATTTTAGCTGGATTATCTCTATTTATTTTTATAATATTTTAAAATGCAATTAATAATGTCTTGAAAAAGACGTTTTAATCAATCGAAATTTAAAAATTATGAAATATAAAATTTTGCATTTGATAAAAAATTCAAAATTTTGAACTTCAAATCAAAAAATGATCTTCAAAATTCAATTCAAATATACCTAATATTCGTCTAAAATATTTCTATGCATAAACTGACTATAAATATTGCTCAACCCTTTTAATTTAATTCGTTAGACTTAATTGAAACAATTATTTTTTGTTTCTGGAGCGAAATAATTATAAAAGCACAGCTGAATGAGTGCAGTTGGAAAATGAATTTAAACCCATTATGACCATTTCATAAGTAAAATGATTCGGTTATTTTAAAATAAGGCGTGAAAAACGCTTGACTCATGCAGATATGGTCAAAATTAAAGCTTACCATGAAGAGGACTTCTCTAACCGGGAAATATCTGGATGATTAGAAAAGGTCCGATTGTTTAATTGCTAATTTAATTTTCAAAGGTAGCAAGTATGGTTACCTAAACCGATCAGGGAGGAATCCTTTGGTCGAAGAGAGTAATTTTCGTGAGAATTTGAAAGCAAGAGAAGTTTTCGAGAAAATAAACTTGGTAGTAAGAGTACGACAAGTGCAACAAATAATTAAGGTGGACTTAAGCCATTCCTACGAAAATAAATGTGGAAAACCGGCGCTCTTGCCAAGACATAAACTTGCCCGTCTTCGCCTCTGTAAAAAGCATAGATTCTGGGATGAAAAATGGAAAAACCGATGTGTACACCATCTAGGCTATTCAAATTAAACTTTTTCTCATTGTGAAACTTAATTCTTTTTTCCATTTTTCATCCCTGAATCTATGCTTTTCGCCGAGGCGAAGACGGGCAACTTAAGAATGTATTAGAAGCTTTAATTAATGTATTAGAAGCTTTGTTTTACTTATGTAAAACAAAAAAGATTTTTAAGCGACCCATCCGTTTAGGTTCTACAGTGTAACTCCTTATACAGAGAATTTGGGAATCCACTTTTTTAACATGCTCTATCTTCGTTATGTCATGTTTGAATTTTATATCAAATTCAAATAACATATTTATAGCCCAGTCATTTTAGTCATTTTTAATCCCAATCTGCGGAAAAATTCCTACTGGGCTGAATTTTGGTATACAGCTTAATGACCACAGTACAATAAGTGCCTTCATTATTAAGAACACACTTTTTAAACATGGTTCAATTTTAGTTTTGAGCTTGTTATCAGTTTTCCAAACATGAATTCCATAGAAAATGTCGTTTGGAGCTTCTCAAGAGAAAAGTTTCAGAATACCTTATAACAGTACAAAATTAGCTGCTGAAAAAGCTTAATGGTAATTTAAGGTTTATACCAAGCTCAAAACTAAAATTGAACCATGTTTAACCATGTGTTCTCAATAATGAATGCACTTATTGTACAAAAAAGGAAAACATACAACATTTCCAAAAAACGTGGTTCCCGCTTTTGCATAATATGTTTTATCCCAATGTGTAAATTTTTATTTTTTTTAGTTAATCCGTATTTACGTACTAAGATAAGTTAATAAAACTAAAAAAATTTAAGCTACTTCGATAAAAACCTCAAAAATCAAGCAAAATAGACCAAAAATATGTATTTTTTCGTATGTGAGTGCAATCTAGTCACCTACTCTGCGCTTTACTCGCTAAACGGTTCATTTCACAGAAAAATGTGTTGGGCATATGTTGTAGATAATTTCACGACCATATAACCTCTGATGACCTGCGATCAATAGGTCGCGAGATATTTGCGAAAAACTTTTCGTGACCTTTTGACCCCTATAACTCTTAACGCGGACACGATATCAATGTCGATTTTTCACATCTTCATAACAAAGCCGTCATTAAGCTGTATACCAAAATTCAACCCAGTAGGAATTTTTCCGCAGATAAAACCTAAAATTACTGGACTATTAGCGAAGGCAAAACTTTTACATATTTATAAATTAGCGAAGGCAAAACTTTTACATATTTATAAAGTTTGCATTTCAAATCTTAAATTCCATTCCTGTCAATAAACGATTTACGACTTTTTGCGGAAATAGAAATTAGTCTTTCCACAGAACTGTCAAATTTCGAATCACCCACTTAAAACGATTTGTTCAAGTACACTGTGGCGTATGTGTATTAATTTTTTATAATAAAACAAAATTGTTAACTGTTAAAAATTTTCTTAGGTAATGTGCCGCAATTTTCGAATGGGAGTGATTGCATTTAACGAATATTTTTTTTTGCCAAGTTGGAATAAGATGGGACTCTAGTCGGCTAGGGCCAACTTAACTTCAACACTTAAAAACTTTTAGTTTAAAAAAATGTTCGCAACCATTGTTAAAAGACTCGATTAACATTTGCACTGATTTAAAATGTTCTCACACAGACAAAATAAAAACAAATAAAATAACGACACGGACTACAATCCTCAATACAAACTAGAATATAATGTTTATTCAATAATTCAAATGAATCGCTTTAGAATTAGCGCTCCACTTCATAATATAATTGAAATTCAAAAATAGGCCAAACTCTTTGCTACTTGCAAATATTTTACAATAAATCAAATATTCCATTTCTAAATAAACTACTTAACTCTCCAGCAAGCAATTGTGTTCCAAAATAAACAACTTAACCTGCTTCTGAAAGCTCTTGTGTGTGTTTTTCTTTATTCAATACATTTTTGTCTGTTTTCTGTTTTATTTATTTAGTTTTTTAATCAATATTATTTCGTTGAATTCTTTTTTCGTAGGTGTCCAAAAAATAATGGTTCCAGGCACATCGGTCAAATCGAGCAAAGAAGCACTACGACTATCTCGAATCTATCCAGATATAATCTATTCAACTGCTGGCATACATCCACACGACTCAAAGTCAATCATAGAAGAACCAACTAGTTGGTTTGAATTTGAACACATTGCCGAGGCACAAGAATGCGTTGCCATCGGTCCATGTGGCCTTGACTATCAAAGAGACTTCTCCGAGCCAGATGTACAAAAGGAAATTTTTGAGAAACAAATACTGCTGGCGTGCAGTCTGGGAAAATCTGTATTAATACATGAGCGTTCAGCTCAAGACGATGTCTTACAAATACTAGACAAGTGAGTATAATAGAGAAGAATAAATGATATTGTTATTGTTGTTGTTGTTGATGAATCTTCATCATTATCCAAGCAATTAATTTAATTCTTTCCAAGAGGTGTATGATGTCAGAAAATGGGTTGTGGCTCTTCTTGCTTTCAATCGCAATCATGACTTTAATTAAATTAAGTGCATTTTTTTTTTTTTTCATTTTATCAAAGTGTCTCAAGATCAATTGAATGATGATGATCATGATGATGATGCTGAGTAGTACAAGGACAACATTTTATTTACATTGTTTTGTTTTTTGATTATTTGAGGTCATATAAACCCAAATTAAAGAAGTAAAAAAGAGTTTGGCTAAAAAGATTTTTTATTTGCATTTTGCCTTCAGTTTTTATTCAAATTTTTGAATCCTTGATTTTACTCTTTTGGAAAAAGATTTTCTTTCTTAATAGAACGTCAATAAAACCTCTTTCAAATTAAGTAAACTAGCAAAAAATGCAAAGAACCAATGAAAACCTCTTAGTTTAACTCGATTACATAATTTTGTGACTGTTTATTATTATTAGCAAGCTTAAGATAGAATAACAATCCAAAAAAATAAAAATGAGAAATAAAGTATAAAAAGAAAACAATTTATAGAAAATACATTGAAGTCTTAGATTAGATTAGATCAAAAAACATACTCGAATAAGAGTGAGATATCAACATTTAAAGAAGTATTGAATTTAATTAATAATTTATGACTCAGTGACAAATTAAAAATCCAAGAGTGATTTCTGCTAAAAAACATATACGACCTTGAACTTGAAAGGCAAGTACAAATGTGGAAATTCATTTTTAAGCAATAAATTTTGAATATGTACGTTTGTTTTAGAAGCAGATTTTTTTTTTTAATATTTTTTAAAGCTAATTTTTCAAGCTGCGAGGGTTGTCTGAAAATTTAACTAGTTAAATGTTAAGTTGGCAAGACAACTGACGACAACTCGCGGAATCACAGTCGATTTTAGTGAATTTCTCAATTCGCGTCTGATAACCAGCTAGATACACCCCGTACTTAGCAAACATAGGTTTTATTTGGGAATCTAAAAATGATTGATCAATCCACTTAGAAATATGGTTTAGAACTCATTTTGACACGTCCGTTAATTAAGAAACGGTTGGACTGCCCATTATTTTTTTTTCTTTTTTTAATGCGTACTTATAAGAAAAGTATGAGTAAATGATACTTTTATAAAAAAAAACATTAAAAATTGAGCAACATAAAGTTGTTGTTTTTTTGCTTGGGCCTAGTAATATGGCAAGGTACTGTAGTGGCATTTTTGAAATCAATTTAGATTTGTGATGCACAAAATACTTTTTTTTTAAAATGCTTTTTAAAGTTATTGAATTTTTGGCAAGTATGCCCATAACTCGTGTAACATGTGAACCACACCACACCAGTTTGTTTAAGTTTTTGTACTTTATACTTTCTTCATTGTTTAATTAATAAAGAAATTATTTGTCTCAAAAATAGAACATTAGAAGAACAATTAAGTAAAAAGACGACAATGGTCTGCCCTCTTTTAGCAAAAACATTGAAAAAGACACAGTATAGACAAAATCTTAAATCACTATGACTTTTAATTACAAATCATCAAAGCTAGATCCAGGGATGATTTTTAGACAAAAAAAATTCATATCTTTTATAGACCTCAAAACTTAGTATCATCAAATTTCATCAGTCAAATATCGTAAGTTGGATTTAAAAATGGCCCTACCAATAGATAGTACCCACAATCAATGAAGTTGAAAGCTGAAGACAACATTCTCGAAACAAGAAAGAATACCTGCAAGTCGAAACTTTCTCTAAAAGTTTGTCGACTGGGATAGATACTACAGAAGCAACAGGAATGAAATTAGTGTAGTGGTCACTTTTGTATTTCTCTAAAATTCAAATTCAGTCGTTCATTAATTAAACATTAAAAAAATCGAATTTTTGTTAAAGAGTCTACGTGAAAAAATTATTGCTTGTATTCATTATTTTTCATAAAGTTAATTTTAACCTTGATTAATATATATTAATATATCATTTAAGGCGAATATAATCTAAGGTTTAACAAGATCGTTCGTATAGTATACTAAAACTTCTCTTAATTAAAGATTATGACGCCTCTTTAAATGACCCTGTAAACGTTTTCAATGTTAAAACTTTTTTGGCGTTTATATTTAGGAACTAGACTATTTTTGGATCAATTTAATTGTCTTTTTATTACAAATAAAAACTATAGCTTAACTGGCATTAGTTATTCATTTAACTCGGCCAAGATGAACCTGAAGAATTGAGTTAATTTGTTTTATAAACAAACTTTATGTATTTACTTCATTTAAATACAAACCTACCATATCAAATATCTTCGTTAAAAACAAACGACCAGTCCAAACAGCAGTAAAACCTACTCATTTAAAGTTATTCATTTGATATTGTACATTTTTTTGTATGATTGTATAACATTGAGTGCTTTCAAGGAATGCAAAGTATTTAGTTTCATACGCATCGCATAGTATTCATGTTTACACATAAAACCTACTTATCGTAACTACTTTATTTTCCGTGAATTATTACAAATTACTTATGCGTGTCGTAGATATCCATTTTTTTTTTTTTTTAATTTTCTTACTGATCAATTAGTGCATTACAAGCGTTTCGATTTCATAAAATATTCTTTTGATGTGGAAATATCTTACGTCCCGGTGTTTTCATAATTCAAAAGTATTGTTTTATGCAATAGTGTGTACTCCAAAACGATCAATTTTGATGCAAACTTCAAATGGAAGATTAAATTGTAAAAACACAATGTTGGTATTTTGAGTGACAGCACTCACAATTTATTTTTCATTGAATTTGCAAAATGAGTAAATAAAATTTATGTTTGTATTGTGAAATGTGTTTGGCCTTTAATTGGTTGTCTGGATGAACATTTTGATTTTGATTTATACTGATACACCAGCATAAAGAATCGATCTGATCATAACGGTAATATTTTAAGAATGGATGAATTTTTCTGATTTCGAATTCGAGTTCAGAATCTCAAAAAAACTTCAGAAAATTTTATTTTGGTTCATGCGGCATACAAACATTTTTTTGAGCAGAGCTGTTTTTGAGCCAAAGACGAACTTAAAAAGTTTTTCAGCAAAGGAAACCATTTCTTTTAGGCACCGTTACAAATAAGTTGGTAATGTATTACCTCACAGAAAAATATAACCTCAAAAACCGCCAATGTGACGTTTTTTGTCATTTTGTAACGGTGATATTTAAAAAAAAAGAAACAACAAAAACTTAAATTTGCAATAGTAAGTTAAGTTCGTTAATTAAATGTTCTATATTTTTTTGGCTTTACGAACCTGACTTTTAACTACATGCATTTTTTTTTTAGTAAGAATAAGCGATATTAACCCCTTACCGCACAGTAGCACATATATGAGCCAAACCATAAAAAGCTTTAATACTTTAAAATTTAAAAAAAAAATTCTAGTTTTGTTTGAACTTTTCGAATTAAGTAATATAAGGCCTCTAAATAACATTATAAAACGCCATCTGTAATGATTTGGGCGAGCATAGTTATCAGGTAAAGTGGCCGAACTGGTGATAGGCAGGACGGAGCATATTTGAAAAATTGAAAATTGAATAAAAAATATAAAACAATGAGCCGTATGCATAAAAGGTAGCATATGCTTTTACTAGTAAATTTTAATAGTATTTACTACTTTCCATATGCATAAAAAACATAGTAAATACTGGAAAGGTAGTATTTACTAGAAGAATAGTATTTACTAGTTTTGGATAAATTTTTGTAGTAAATACTGGGGTCAAATCGTCGCATACGTTAACGAGTAACTCGTTAACGAAATCTGTTCATTTGGCATGATGTCATACGTACAGCAAACGACTTCGTATTCAACTGAACGGAATGTCATTCGTTTGGTTTGAAGCTCTGGAACAAATTGTTAATGGGTTCAAAAAGTAATGAAAATATAAGAATATGTTATTTTAAAAATAATCAAACTGTTTGAAATCACGAAAACATACATTAGGGCATATATTAACAAAATAAAACTTCACCAAAAGAGTTCAAAGCACCAGCACCAACCCCCAATGATTTAAGAAAAAAATAATTCCTCAAATTAAAATTATATGGAAAAAAAAATTTGATTTTAAAACTAAAACGACGTGATTAGCCAAAAAAAAATAATAAAACTCTTAAAATGTATAAAAAAAAATTAAAAAAAAATTCTTGTCAAAAGTGGGATTCGAACCCATGTCATTTACGCTCCCATATCTTTAGAAGGCAACATTGTTTTTTGAGTCAGGCGCCTCAGACCACTCGGCCATCCTAGCATAGGGGTCGACGAAGTCAAATTTGTCACCAATTATGTTTTGGCCTATGCAGTTGTACATTCTACCAAAAATTTCGTTCTGTTTTCTAACGTATGCCGTCATCCCAATCGCTGTGCTCGTTTAATGTATCACGAAATTATCTTTCGTACGCTTGAGGTTTCGTCAACGGATGCGACGATTTGGCCCCTGGTTTTGGTATGCATAAAAAACTAGTACGAACTTTTACTTTCTAGTATTTACTGCTAATTTTTCAAGTTTCTTAATACCAACTTGAACATTTACTAGTAAAAACTTTCTCGTGTTAAATGCCAACATCATCAGTCGCGACTTTACTTTCAAAGCAATCGGTTTGCAGAGGATTTATTTCGAATATAAAAATGGCAGCATTTTTCAATTTAAGATCTGAAAAAAAGTATAAACAGCGAAGAACGCCAGCGAATAATAATTTTAAAATGCTCTACCGTTTTGAGAAAGATAACGTTGAGTGGCTAAGCGAATATTTTATGGGTAAGATATTTTATTGAATCTGATAAATTTATCTATCCCTTTTACAATAAAAAATCTCAAGGTTCTCAATCTGATTTTGGGCATTTGTCCTAAGCGTTTAAACTCCTTAACCGCCTTAAACACCAGTTGTTATTATCAACAATTTGTAATACAAAAATTTGTTAAAAAAGAAGAAAATTAAAGAACGTTAAAAATACAGAACAAAAAAAAAAGCACAGCATTCATGTAGACATCTACTATATACTATAACTTATTTACTGGGATGAATCCAGTATTTACTACTAGTTTATACTAGCTAGTAGAAACTAAGGTTTATGCATACCGAATGTAGTAAATACTACAGTATTTATCGCTTATAAGAAACACGTTTATAAGAAAACCTCGCTTAAAAGAAACTCGAGCAAAAGCACCGTGTACTTTACCATATATTTTAATGTTCAATTATGTGTTTATAAAAAACACGTTTATAAGAAAAACACTGATAAAAGAAACATTTTTCAAACCACGAACTTTCTTGCTCACACATAAAGTTGGTTGGATTTAAGAAACTTGAAAAAAAATCACGAAACTAAAAAAACATGAACCCTTAAGGAAAATTCAAAGCAACCTGTGCAAATGTCATTTGAGCAGTGTTGCCAATAGATTTATCTGCATTTTGCAGATTTTTAACCCATTCCCAGACTTTTGAGAACTATAAATCTGCAGTGCAGATTTTATCTGCAGCTGAAACTTAACCTTTAAAAGACAAAAAAGGATAACATTCCAAAAACTCCAGTAAAATGTCAATTAAATTAAAGCCAAGGACGAACTAAAACATCATTTATTTTGCCAAAAACTACCTACAATTTTTCCTATTTAAATAATAGAGTTGTCAAATCACCTGGAGTTTTTTCATAACGTTCAGTACATTTTTGATTTTATATTGGAAAAAGCCCAACAATACAAAAAAGCCACACTTCCAGGGAAGAAACTAATGATACAAATTTATCAATTAAAGCGAGGAAAAATTACTCTCGAAGTAATTTTTTTAGTTGAAATCAGTTCGAAAACTTTTTCAGTGGGAATCTCCCAAATTTTAAGAAATCTGCATTGCAGATTTTTTTCGTCATTTTTGCAGATTTTTCCAAATATTTTCATGGCGACACTGTTTGAGTTTGACATTATTTGAAGATAATTTCAGTTCAGTGGCTGTGTTCCTTTGGGCTCAGCAAAGTACTTTTTAGTGCATCTGAATCCATTCAAAGACATTTTTTCTATTGAAGAAATGGTGTTGAATACAACCAAAACTACTTATCAGTAGATACTTCAGGCCAAAGGAACACAGCTAATATTTCACTTAAAACTAAATTGATTCATAATCCTTGAATAAATTAAATCTTGAAAAAATAGAAAAGAAATCTGTGGAAAAAATTTAAAATAGCTACATTATATGTAGTTATATAATTGGATTGAATATTTAGGCGAGGATAAGTTTGTGGTACTACTGGGTAGGTATATTTGTATAAGAAACTTGTTTCTTATATCCGTTCTAAGAATATAAGAAACACTCGGTTATAAGAAACAAATATTGTGCAATTTTGGAGTTTCTTATAAGCGTTATGTACTGTATTAGTTTCAGCTTCTACTAGTAGTACTAGTATTTACTATAAACCTTTTACTACTAGTAATTACTTTTTTTTATGCATATGCCTCAATGAGTAAGAACTTTTAAAAAAATATGCCAATAAAGGATATAATGTGATTATTATTGCTAATATATATTTTTTTACATTTATCAAGTTTTAGACATTTGAAAGTGGCATTAAGTGATTGGATCATATATGAGCCACCGTGCAGAAATGTTCCCCTCCTGTTGGTCCATATATGAGCCATCGTGCAACAAGGGAACAAATTCATTTTTTTTCTTATTATCTACACCCGTTTTTTTTTACGTTTTCGTGCGGAATGTTATAAATTTAATTTAAAATAGATTAAAAGGCCTTTTAATCTATTTTATTGAGACTCATACAATTCCAGCGCGTAGTTTTTACCTATAATTAATTTAATTTAAATTTGTTTTTGTTCGTTTTCTGCTCAATGTGCCAAATATGATCCAAACCGAAAAAACCAAAATTTTCCGACTTTTACTCAAAATATTGAAAATTCCTGAAACACGTGTCTTTTTATTTAACAAAATCTACCACATATATTTTTTTCACGAAAAAAAAAATCATGTGGTAAGGGGTTAAGTTTAATGAATAAAATGCTCCACCGGGTCGTAGTTTTCCATCTTATGGACAAGGCTGCTTAGAATATTAAAGCATTTATACTTGTAAACTTAGTATTTTTAATTTAATTTAATAAAATAAAAACTTAAAAATAATTTAACATTTGTTTTTAAAATTACAAAATCATTTTTTTTAATAAAGTTTAACCTCCAGAACGAACTATTCAATTTTTTGGTTTTCAAAATTTGTTGGAGTCGATTTTTAAGTATTTTTTATATAGAAATTAAAAGAAGTTAAAATGGGTTGAAGCGTTAACGGAAAAGTCAGAAACCAAGAAAACCATTCAATGGCAGGTACCGTTAAAAACGGTTCAAGAATTATTTTTTATTTAAAAAAAGTAGGACATTATTTTATAGTACACATATTTTTTTTATCAAAATCGATAGATTGAAACTCACTTCGACACTTTGTTATAAAATGTCATAATTAGCCTCTTATAGTTATTTCTGTCTATAAAAGTCAAGTTCCGAAAAATTCTATGATGAGAATTGAAACTAGTTGATAATAGCCCTTTGGCTCCATTATTAAAAAGAAACTGTAACAACTACCTTAGTTCTTCCAATCTTTTCTTTTTTCTTGTCGTTCTGATTGGACGGATCAGTTCGGCAGGGATAAAAAAAAAACTAAATAATACAAGTTATAGCTTCACTCTATTTACATATTCACAAATCATTAAAAAGCAGTGTATCAATGTTTAATGCTACAAACAAGAAAATTTATTAAGTTATTTTCAAAAATAAACTAAATATGCAGTTCAAAGCCGTCACTCAAGTCGAGTGACAAAAGTTTTGGCGTGTAACCATTTTCAAAATCCGGACTCTATTAATAAAAATAAAACCATTTTAAACTCAAGAACTTGTTATTTTAACCACCATTTTTATTTTCTTTCATTTTAGATATCCGAATATACCACAAGTGATAATTAGAGGTTTTATGGGTACAACAGAAGAAGCTGTTAAATATTTAGATAGACGATTTTACTTAAGTTTAACTGGTTATTTATGCAAGGTAAAACTCAAAATCTCTTTCAAACTTATCAAAACTTTAATAAAAATTTTGCAATTTTACAGGACAAATCAGATACTGGAGTAAGAAAACTATTAGAAGACGGTACACTGCCGTTGGATAGACTACTCGTCGAAACAGACTCGCCATTTATGTACCCAAACACAAGAGCTTCCAAGCTACCACAACATGTTAAGACTGGAATAACAGAGAGATCTCTGTTATATTTACATAGGTAAATTGAATTAATAAAATATTAATTAAATTAAATTAAATATTTTCTGTTTCAAGATATTGTACTTTTCAACGAAACGAACCATGTAGCTTACCGGCTATAGTGGAAATGATAGCAGCTTTTATGAAGAAGACACCGGACGAGGTGGCACTGGCAACAGCTTTCAATGCACTCAAATTATTTGGGTTGTCGTGAATATGTAAATTTATATGACTACTTTTTCTTCTTCTGCAGCTTGCTGTTAAACTATATTATGACGACTTTATTATTTAAATATTTTTACTTTTTTTTTTTTAATTTTTCTATAAAAATCTGCAGATTTTTATTTAATTTTAAGTAAAACCGCTTAGATATTGTTTTTATTTAATATGTTTGTAAGAATTTATATAATGACTATGCGTAACACTAAGTGCCTTATTGCCTAATCCGGATTATGGCAGCAAAAAAATTAAAATAAAAATAAAAAAAAAATGTAAAATCTTAATCGAATAATAATTGTATACCCCAATGGAAGGAAGGAAAAAAAAAACTATTTTTTAAATGCATCCTCATCCCCATCCTAGCCAAGATTTACCGCATTTTCCATTTGACTAATGTTGTTGTATTTTTTTATACTTTAAGAAATTATATAGACAAAATAAATTTGAGTATCATAAAATGATTCCATAAAAGCGTTAATGGCGTTAAAGTGCCATATAACCTTTATATTATCATAAAGCCTATGACTGTTTATTTTATGCGTTTTTGATTTTATTTTAAAATTTTCTAAGCTTACAAATATTATATATTTTTATACACATATTTATTCAAAAAAAAATTGTTATGAATATGTTTATATTCAAAAAAAAAAAAAATAGAAATAAAAAAAAACCTTTATATTCTTAAGCGATATTAATAATAAATTAAAGGAAGCTTGTGAATTTTTTTTTATTTTATTTTAATTTTTCTCAATTATAAGAAACAACCCTTTATTATGTTTTAATATATTATATTTAATAATTATTTGATGGAAATGATTGTGATCATAAACGTGCATACAATATTATTATACTATATTATTACTATATATCAAAATGTTTTATACAACAAATTAATCGTGTAGCTAGGAAACAATTTAAATAAATATTAAAATGGCAATGAAGAATAAAAACCCAAAATGATGATTTATTTTATTCAGATGCGTTAATTATATTTAAATTTTTTTTTTTATAAATATTTAAAACTTTAAAACCACATGGTGTTCGGTAACGGGTATAATGGGTTTAATAACTTTCATTCACCAATATGCCCTCACCTACGCCTAGTTTTTTACTTATATGATATGCTCACATATTATAATCATATACTCCCACCCTCCAATAAGTAAAAGTATGGCTTCAAAATCCACTTTCGCCTTATAGTGTTTTCGTTTGGTCGGGACTGTCCGGAATTCATTCGAACGATTCTGAAACTGTTCGTTTGGCACTCAATGACAGTTCTAATTGAATCGTTTATTTTCAAAACATGATAAGTCCACTTTTTTTCAAAATTCGTTTTTTTAACCGAATATGTTCTTGGGGGATAACCACACCTGCCTTCAAAATATGAAGCATCTACTCAGTCTATATTCGATTTTACAGCTAAGCGAAAAAAATTTTTACTGTCAAAACATCATAAAAGTCCCGGACTTATCATCTTTTGAAAATAAACAGCAACTTTTTTATGAGTAATTGACTGCACATAGAGAAGCTGACTACTGACTCAAAATCTTAAGTTGAAAGAGTCTTTCAAGTAAAATAACTACTCGAAACATTATATTCTATTCCCAAATGCAATTGTTTGATAGACTGAGGCTTTAAAAAAATTGTATATTCATTTTAAAACTAATTTCACATTCGTTTATTTTCAAAGTATGATAAGTCCAAAATCGTTTTTATTTTTTTTCTTTTAAACAATAGGTCCAAAAAGTAAATACCAAACGATATTCTGTAGCTAGGTAAAAGTTCTACAAAATATATTTTTTATACATTTTGCTACACTTAACAAAAGAAAATAGAACGTTTTTTTCTTCTCCTGAAAAATTTGAAATCATGGACTTATCATGTTTTGAAAATAAATGATTCAATTCTGAAAAGAAGAGAAAATCGATTCCGAATTTAGAGCCAGAATCAAAACTAGAATCACGCACACATGTTCACACTTAAGACGTCAAAGTAATGGAATGTTGTTGTTTGTTCTTTATTTCTGAATATTGAGGTTTTTTACTATTCCAAACTTTAAATTATATTGAAATAAAGTAAAAAAAAAAAACCATAACTTTTTTTTACTAAACAAATTAAACAAAATAAAATTTTCATCAGGCGTTGGCATTATTTGGCGTTTCACAAATACAAAGAAACCCAAACTTCAGAATTAAAAAGAAGTTTGGAATTCCGGATCGGACAGTCCCGGACCGTTCTAAGAATTACCAAACGAAAACGTTAGTATTTTCTTAGTTTAAACATAAATATCGATGAGTTTACTTGGCAAAAAGAACAAAAAGTTGAATTGCATATTAAAACAAATTACAATTGTATAAAAATAAAATAACTGTAATCTTTGAACAACAACATGAAAGGGGTATCACCAAGTTTTATGGCTAGAGTAACATCTGTTTCACAGAAGCCAATCCGATCATCAGACTTCATTATTATTAGCCGTGTTTTATTGGTACTCAGTATTTTACTGAGTAAACATTTAAAGCTGTCAACAACAACAACAAACAATTACTTTTATTTATTATTAATAATCTTTTATTGTTGAAGGGTCAAAAATGTATAAGCTTAGAAAAAAATTTTCTCCGTAAATCAACAAAAAAAATTTTGCTTATTATTAGCAATCATTTGTTGTTGTTTACCGTGTATAATTTCACTGAGCTAAGTACTGAGTTACCAATAAAACACTGCTATTATCAGATTGACATTCGTAAAAGTGCTGTAACTCTAGCCATAAGACTTGGTTGTTGTTGTTGTTCGAAGACTACAATGAAATTGACGGAAAACAGCAGCCTAAGTATGCAAACATTCGAAAAATTGAAAAATAATTTTTATTTTTAAAAACAATCAAAAGCATGTATTCGTTTAATTGAGCATAAATACGCAATTGAATGTTTTGGTGCACGTAGAAACAATGACATGTATCCATTGTAAAGATTTTTCTCTCACAACAGCTTGTAGGATAAAAGAGAAACCATCGAGTTAAACGTTTGGCCAAGGCACCAAATTCATTATTTTATGATACAAAAATTCTATTGCTTTAATTTTTGTTACAGTGGCACCTTCTTCTGTATTAATTTTCAAAGAAGATACATAAGCGGTCACTGTGGCGTATGTGTATCATTTTGTGCACACAATTTTTGTTGGTTAAGAAAAAACATTCTTTTGTTTTACAAATACTAGGACAACTTTCTGACCATCAACAATAAGCAGTTTTCAGGTTAAGGCTTGATTAATGTACTTGATGGTTAGTAAATAACTTCATGCGTGGTGCTTTTGTTTTTTTGAAATACGGGTAATAATGTTCCCGAGACCAAAAATAAGTACTATTATTTTTGAAAACTTATTTAGTGCTGTTCTGTTCCGTTACTTTATCGTAGCGGTAGAAAAGATCCATTTTATCTCATAAAAAAGGTAATTTTACTTCAAATTCGTAATTCCCTAATTCATAAATTCTGAACTTGAACAATAGTCTTCTTATGGAAGAAAATAGATTTTTCAACAATTCAGAAATGTTTATCGCCAAAAAATTGCACAGAGGCCTAACTATGCACGTCGATTTTGAATTCGCAAAACCCCAACAATTTGCAGCAAAACTCAATAAACCAAAATCAAACACTTCTGGGACTTCCAAATATTTCTTTGTAAATTTTCGTTCCACAACAAATATTTCAGTACCGAGTAAATGAATTTACCTTTCAAAATGTTGGTTATTGAATATTTTGTAACATAACTAATATTTTTTTGTTTTCTGCTTGGAAGCTTAATAGTTGAAATTTAAATTAATTACTAAAACTAACGTTCCAACACGAAATAAAAAGAAAGGTAGGCCTAAAAACTCCTGGTACAAGCAAATGCAAAAACACCAGCATTCAGTTGGCCTCAGAAACGGAACAATACAAAACCGGGAGGCTTGCCGCCGATTTCTGAGGTCAACCCGGCGAACCCCACAGGCGGATCACTAGTGTGAAGCAGTAACGTGGGAAGGTTATGATCCCCTCGACATCGAGATCATAACAGCGCCGAGAAAAAGGAAGAAGAAGAAGAAGACTAAAACTAAAGAATTGGTTCCATTTACCATTTTAAAGAAAAACACCAGCCAAAATCCTAAACTTTACTTCGAAAAAATTTTATTTTGAGAAACCTTTGTTTTTGCTGCAACAGTGATTATGGACGCCCTGTAGATTATAACATCCACTTGAATCGACTTTATAATTAACCAGCACGAACAAAATAAATTCAAACTAGGCTATCGTAGAGAATATTAATCATAATCAATTAAGTTCTCAAACCTTAAACGCAGATTTAAAAAATATTACATAATCATTTTCCTTACGGTATTATAATAAGGGCAAGTTATGGGTTTGTAAAAAAAATTATATTCGGCCTTACCGCAAACTCCATACGCATCGGAAATTTTCCGAAAAAAACGGAAAAACAATAGCAAATCCGATCGTTGTGACGATTTGTATGAAATTTTCCACCAATTTTGTTTTTTGTTTTTTTGGGGAACGTTGCAAATTTCCGATAAGAATGGTATTCGTGATAATGCCGATTACCTTAAAAAGCAAGTCAGAAATGTTTCGCGAACATATTCAAAGTCCAATACAAACTGTTGTATTTGGTTTCAGAATGCTTGAATGGCCTAGTAAAACAAACAAATTTGCAATTATTTCCTATCACCGTTTAACACATTGAACTGCTTACTCTATATAAGTATAGATGTCTTAAGTTGGACTTATGACACATGACCGTATTCTGCTATTCGATTCACGTGAAAGTCTAAAATAAGAAGCGTTTAAATGGGGGTTAAAATTAAACTTAAATAATTTTTTTCTCTTTAAGATTTCTAAAACACACGGAAACAACGTTTTGCTTTCGAAATTTAGCGTTTTTTCAAAGCCATGTTGACGTGGTAAAGGAAGGAAATCTTTTGATTCACGTGAATCGAATAGCAGAATACGAGTGACATACATACATCTCTCTACTTCGACTCTTTCGGCCGATGCTTCCGATTGGAAGAGAAATAGCTGTAGCACAAAACTTGTTTTCTTGCGACGTTATCAGTAAAAATTATCGTCCGTAAAATGACTTCACAGAAAACCATTTTTTTTTTTTATATAACAAAATTAACTCCAGCAAAATCTTAGATTTCCAATTTTTGAAATGTATTTTAAGATTCGAATTTCTTTCGTACAAAAATTTCGTTTCCACTCAACCTTTTGGAATAATTAATCTGAAACATATAAAATTAACCAAATCTCATCTCATTTTTTTATTATATTAATTTAATTGACCAAAAAGTTACAAGTACCTGCGTACGCCCAGGTATCACACTTTAAGTTAACTTTTGAAGGTCATATCTCATATACAAACCTCAATAATGCATCTCGTGATTCATCTTCCATTAATTATATTTTTGAATATATAAACAACTATCTACGAACTGCCATAGTAACTATAACAACAAATAACAAACTGATCATGAACTTGAAAGATACGCGCATAAATATAGCCTCATTTTCATTGTTAGATAAACAATAAATTCCAACAAGATCATCATCACCAATACATGATCACCCCACTTTCTATTTAAGGTTAAATATTTTTGTGTTTTTTTTTTATTTAACAAAACAAAAAGAAGAAAAAAAAACTAAAACAACCAAAAACAAATATTTTTGTGTTTTTTTTTTTTATTTAACAAAACAAAAAGAAGAAAAAAAACTAACTTTGGTTACTTTCATCTGCATGGCTATTTTCTAAAAACCTACACATTACACACATTTTTCGAATTCCTGCCCACTGACTGACTAAATATGAGATAACAATTATGACAATGCCTCTGCTTTTTGTGCGCGGCGCTGGCTCTAGCTGCTGCTCTTCTATATAAAGCGATTTATTGTTTTGTGATCTTCGAACTTTTTCAACTGATGCAAATTATCCCACCACAGTTTGAGACGATGGCGTAAGATAAGCTCAAACCAAGGGGTCAGTGGAGCATTCAGTTGCGATACCTCGCTGTCGAGAGCTGTTCGTGAAATATACCTCACTTCACTGACTTCGTTTAAATTTGGATTTAGGTCGACGTCTTTCTGCAGAAAGAGTATGTAATCGATTTCGTGTTCGCCCCAAGTTCCATCTCCGGTGTTGGCATAATGGATGCGCGTCAGATAGTGGAAGTTTTCAGGTCTTATCTGTTTTTTTGAGTGAGGAATGTTTTGTTATTATCTGAGTTAAGCAGCAGAAAAAATTGTATATTAGGGTGGGTCAAAAAAATCGAATTTCTTTTTTTTTTTTAATACTCCGAAAAATCAATTGCTAGACATTTCTAGAATATAATCAAAAAATATGACCTGTTTATATTAATGGGAAGGTCTTCCGCTTCGCAATTCTCCATTTTTACATCAATCTTTTTTACTTGCGATATCAAGTTATGCATTCGTACAAAAAAAAAAAGTTGAGATAACATTACGATGATAGAGAATTGCAATAAAGTGGGTCCCGGAAGTCCGTCTGTCTGTATACGAAGCTACAGCCTAAACAGATGGACCGATTAATGTCAAACTTGGTATGTAGCGTTATTTGGCGACTCTCCAGAGGGGTTTTTGGAATAAATTTTTTTTTGACCAAAAATAACGGTACTTGTCATACCGATTTTAGTAAAACTGAAATTTCTCGAAAACGGCTCCAACGATTTTGTTAAAAAAAAAATCGAATGCAAGTTTTAAATTTTTTTTTGAAAATCATTTTATTAACGGTACCTGCCATAGAACCGTTTTTTTTTAATCCGATTTTCTCCGAAACTGAAAATTAAAACTGGGATAACTATTTTAAATAGTCTTTATTGACTATTTAAATAGTCACATATCGTCGGTCTCATGAGAAAACCTCGTAACTCCCAAAATCAAAATTTTACATGAGAGACGAAAGAGTAAACAAACAACAGAGTAGTTGGGAAGAAACGCGCTGTGCAAAATTTGAATTTAAGTCTATTTAGAGTTTTCGGAATGACCCCAAATTTTCTGGGTTGCTCCGCTGACATATTTTCTAAAGAATGGCATTCAAAAGTAATTTTTGAAAAAAAGTGGAGTCACGAGGTTTTCTTATGAGACCGACGATATGTATAACTATTTTAATAGTAAAACTGACTATTTAATAGTTAATTTGGAGAATACGAGTACTTCGTTTGACTATTACATAGTCTATCCCGAAATTAACTTTTTTGTTCTCTGAGTGTACTAATTCCATTTTAACGAAACTCTTGTAAAAAAGCATTCATATAATTTTAATATAAACCAAAAATCAAATTTTCGAAAAAAATAATTTTTGGATTTTTAAAAGTTTTGAAAATGTTTTTTTTTTTTGTTTTGAAAAATGAAATTTCTGAAAACCGCGCATTGAATTGTTTTGAAATTTTGGTTTTAGATGTTGATTTGTAATTTCTACTAAATGGCATACCAATTTTGTTTTAAAACTTTTTTTCCAAAAAATTATTTATAAAAAATTAGTTTTTTAACCCTTTATATTACCATGTGACATTTCTGTAAAACACCAAAAAATATGCAACAAAAAAAACTTGTAAATTTCTTTTGTCTTTAAGAACTTAATTTTTAAATACTATTTTATCGAAATAATACAAAATATTTCGAAGAAATTGGGTTACAAGCACTTTATTGACAGTTTATTTTTAAAGTTTGGTTTTCTTGAAAATATGTTCCTACCCATTTTTACACTTTTTATTTTGATTTCTTAATGTCGAAGTAAATGACTAAAAAATAAAAATATCGATTTTTTAAGAAATACGTGTTTTATAATTGTTCAAGCAAGTTATTAATTTTAAAATACGAATTGTTGACATATAAAGGGTTAAAAAAAACGGCTCTAACGATTTTGAAATTTTTTTACTAAAAATGCATCTTAATAAAATAAAAGAAATTATTGCATACTTGTTTTGAAGGGCAATTTGATTTCAGATGTTGTTTTATTCCTTTGAAAAAACATTTTCATGTTTTTTTTTTAAACTTTTTTTTTTTGTTTTTGTTTTTATATACCTACAATAGCTGCGTTCCTTTGGTAATATTTATCTACTGCTTAGTACTTAAAGCTGCTTTGAACTACTTTTTCAGTATAGCAAAAGTAGTTCAAAGTAGTTTTAAGTACTAAACAGTAGATAAATATTTCCAAAGGAACGCAGCTAATAATTACAATAACGAAGAAAAAATAATAAAAATTATTTTTATTTTAAGTGGAGCTATTGAATATAATTCAATTTTAAAGTTCAAGTGACCTCAACTCCAATAAAGCGTTTCGCCCAGGTACGACAGTTTGCTCATCAGTTAGTAAGGGTACGACAGATCTAATTGATGAGCCCACTGTCGTACATGGGCGAAACGCTTTATTGGAGTTGAGGTCACTTGAACTTTAAAATTGTAGAATAATTACAATTACTAAATTTTTATAACAAAATGTCCTATAAAAATCCTAGCAACTTGAGCAAGTTTGTGCGACCAAGCCATGCATTTTATTTAAAATCGACTTTTTTGAAGAACGTTTAAGCCCTTATAATAATGACTTTTCAGTGAATTAGAACATTTTGAAAAGTAAAAAATGTTTTATAATTTTGTTTAACTTTCACCTCGAATATCTTTCAAATGGTTAGATTAATGAAAAAAGTGTACAAGGCCTTTTTTGTAGAGAGTTCTAATTCCTACAAGAATATGTAAAGAAATTGGCTAAAAAAACTATTGATACAAAAATGTTTTCTTTTTTAATAGAAGATTGATTTAAAAGTGGATAATTGCGAAGCGGAGGAACTTCCCATTTTTAATATAAAGAGCTCATATTTGGTGAATAAGAAATCGATGTCAAGCAATTGATTTTTCGGACTATAAAATCAAAAAAAAAAAATGTTTGATTTTTTTGACCCACCCTATTGTATATTAACCTGACTTTGAGGAATGCCTAGCTCGTAATTAAGCCTCCGTTGGGCAGCACGACGAATGCCCAGTTGATTAAGCTCCTCGCGTTCGTTTTCAATCTCGTGGAGTGGATGACTGCAGCAGGCATTCGTGTAAGTGTCGGGAAAAGTTATCTAACAGAATACTTTGTTGTGTTTTAATAGGTTAATGGAATTAAACAAACTCATTCATACCTTATGAACAGATCTTCTCTGAACTAACATTTCTCCTTTGGTATTGAATAAGAAAACACTAAATGCACGATGGAGTTTAACATGTCCATTAGCAGGATCAACTCGATGGCAATCTTTTTTTGATGCTGATCCAGTTACGATATCATTGTCATTTACCAAGATGCATTCTTCTTTGAGAGCAAGCTCTTGAAGTTCGTCTAGTTTTTGTCCAGATTGTGGCAACGTTGATGAAGGACGAAAAAGTTTGGAGGCTGTTGTCCGTAGACACAAACGTTTTGCAGTTGATAAAATCATTTTTTGTTTTTTGTTTTTGGCACCGTTTTTTTTTTTTATTTATTAATCCTGGCGGGGTTTAGTTTCACATAGAAACTTCATTCAAGAATAATATAATTGGTTCACTTTCTTTGTACAAAATTTCGCCTTCGACTGGTTGATTAGAAATAAAATACGAAAATGAAAATATCGACGAAACCATAAACAAAAAATACCAAGACTGGAAACCATAAACAAAAAATACCAAGACTGGAAATTTTCGTACGTCTTTCCCCCCGAAACCCTTTTGTGTACAGTGCTGTCTGTGAATATATGTGAAAGCCACCACGTTGGTAAATGACGTTAACACGCACACATTTATAGATTCACGACATTCACCACACATTTGACACGAACACAACGATAGGTTCACGACATTCACCACACCTTGCAGCTTGTAGGTAAACGTCAGTTGACCGCCGAGTTTCCAGTCTTGGTATTTTTTGTTTATGCTGGAAACTCGGCGGTCAACTGACGTTTACCTACAAGCTGCAAGGTGTGGTGAATGTCGTGAACCTATCGTTGTGTTCGTGTCAAATGTGTGGTGAATGTCGTGAATCTATAAATGTGTGCGTGTTAACGTCATTTACCAACGTGGTGGCTTTCACATATATTCACAGACAGCACTGTACACAAAAGGGTTTCGGGGGGAAAGACGTACGAAAATTTCCAGTCTTGGTATTTTTTGTTTATGGACGAAACCAAAAGAAATTCTTGTGCATATTTTGATTAAAAAAATGTCATGCGATAATTATTTTGACAGTGATATAATTTTGTAGCTGTCATTCAAAGTTAAGGTTGGTAGTGCACTAAAACGATTTACACGACACAATTTTTCCGGGAAAAAGGCCATCGAGAAAAAAAAACTTTGGATGAAATGAGGTAGGAAATGAAATGGCATATTCACAATAAAAGTTTTGAGCCCCTATAAAAATAAATCATGTGTGCAATTCACACGTAGTAGAAGTGAAACCTTAAAAAGTCATTTTTCTTGCAAAAATCTCCCTTTTTTTTATTCCATCACCTTCAAATCCATTTTTTTAATGACAACCTCTAATAATGTCGTTTCCCAAGATTATGGGAGTGAATTACTCCTTTTTCGTGCAATTTTGGAATTTTTTCACGAAGAATTTGACAAGTGGAGTGATTTGACGTTTGCTTTGCATGTGTTTGTAATACGAAATAATGAATAAAATAATAACACAATCTTTTAAATTCACTTTTAGTGATTTTTTACAATACTTTATTGAATTTTTTTGTAAATAAATATAATTTCCTTCACAAAAAAAAAGTTAAAACAACCACCCAACAATTTGACAAGCAGTCCATGAAGTCAAATATAGAAGCATATTGGTAATCACTCCGTCACTCCTTCAAAATTTTGGGAGTGAAGAATTCACTCCTTTTTCAATTTTGGAATTTGAAATCACCCCTTTTGGAGTGATTATATAGCTAGGAGTGTCACTCCTTGAATTTTGGAAAACGACATAAATTTTATATCATCTGAATGCCATGCCTACAAAAAAAAGTAAGAATTTTTTAAAGCCAACCATATTGGAATTTCAAACTGAGATTACGGTACTTTCTACACTGGTGGCTGGTCATCGGTCATCTTCACAGGTGTTTTGAGGTATTTTTCAAGTTTTTCAATTCAAGATTGTGTAACTTGTAGAGCACGTACTGTTATGTGTGGTTATATTATCAGCATGCGTATTAAAGTTAAATCAAATATGTATGTGCTCTACATCAAAAGATATAACGTGTTTAGAAAAAGAACATTTTTTCACCCTTATCTCAGAATTTTGAAAATAAAATTGATTGAAATTATAGTTTATTTAATTACCTATCTACAGTATAAATTTCATTCATCTATCTATTATTTATTTCCTGTCGCTTTTTCGTTTCATCTTGTTTCAAATCCCTACGATACTAAAGAAGTTTTCACTTCAAAAAAAATCTCAAAAAATTTGGACACAGTGTCGTTATAATTTCATATACATAGATTTAAATCAAGATATTTCGAAAATCTTCAATCCAAATAAAATTTATGTTCAATACTTATAAATGCTCAAAGCGAAAAAATAAACTTTTTAATAAACACAACAAAAATGTCTCTTTTTGAATAGTTTTTCCTAAGTTTTTTACAATGTTTTAATTTAAAAAAATTTTAAAGGGATACATATCGATAGGAAATTTATGGCGTTTTCGATTGGCAGTCCGGAAGCGTCCGGAATCATTCTGAAAAAGTTTTATTCACACAAAACTATTAGTTTTGTGCGAATAAAACGCTTTCAGAATGATTCCGGACGCTTCCGGACTGCCAATCGAAAACGCCATTAATTATATACAAAAAGCTACTTAATACAAATTTTCAAATTCGACTTACTTTTCAAATTAAAGACAAAAACTCAAAAAGTAAAAAAAGTAGTCGAAAATTTTATTCGTTACGAAACTGGTTATATCTTTATAACTAATCCATAACTACACCTACAAAATTTGAAACTGCGAGGATTCGATAGATTTTGAATTTTTGTTTCAGTAAGAATTTTGAGATTTTAATTTGAGATTTTTATTTTTATCTCAGTTCGAAGTTCTTATGGCAAATTTCAATTTCATCTCAAGATAATTTCCGATTTAAGACTTCAAACTAGAAATAAAATAATAAATACACCATTTATTATCTCATTTCTCATTTGGATAAAATGAGCTAGGAAATGGAGTGATCTGTTCACAAGAAAAGGGTTAAGCAGGGGCGTACACTCCCTTGGGACAAGCGGGGCGGTGCCCCGGGGCCCCCGACCGACCCCAGGGCCCCCACTGGAGACAATGCAGAGAAGGAAACTAAATTGAGTTACGAAGTAACCAGGGAGACAAATTATGTCATTCAGTGTAATGTATAATGCATTGGTAGCCACACAATATATGTAGTTGTATATTGATTTTAAAAAAGGTAACCCCAGGGGCCCCAAAAAAATAAACTGCTTTTTTAAAAGAAAAATTATAATTTTATCTTAGGGCCCCAAAAAATATTACTTGAAAAATCTTTGCCACCACAAATAATACATTAGGGGCCCCAAAAAAGCAAAAAAATATTATTTGAACAGAACAGAGGCCCCAATACGTATTAATTCTTGGCTCCAATAAAATTATATTATATTTTAGGGGCCTCTAAGCACTTAACTTTGAGGCTCTAAAAATAATTTTTCAGAGGCCCCAAAATAATAAAAATTATGTCTGATGATCGAAAATAAAATATGTATTTATTACTTCAGAACAGAGGCCCCAAGAACTATCAATTCTAAGCTAAAAAAAATTTATTTTAGGGGTCTCTAAATATTTAATTTTGGGGGCCCCTAGTACAAGTGTTTACTACTTTTATGAGAGACGTTTTAAGTAAGTATAGCAAAGTGCATTACGAACATATTAAAACATTAAAATAAACCTAAAAATAAATAAGCCATACAAAAAAAAACGTATGGCGTATACTTAATTTTTTTTTGTAACTAAGGGGCCCCCAAATATCAGAGGGGCCCCAAAATTTAGGCTTACCCCGGGGCCCCGGCGATTCAACGTACGCCACTGGGGTTAAGTCTTATTTTTCACTGTTAACAACTGTTGTTCAACTTAGAATCGGCTATAAATAGGTACTGGTAATTTGAAAAAAAAAAAAATATCATTTACAGGTAATTTCACTCAAAAACATTAATAAAACCTTCACAAGAAGAAAACTAATGTCGTTTTTCTTCAATCCACTGAGAGTACTCTTTTAGTACTTATTTTTGCACTCAGTAGTTATGAGTTTTGGGTTTAAAACGGTTTTTTCCATAGACTTCGAAGTCTAGTCCGTACAAATTTATCACAGAGTCCAACAACATACACAGTAAATATTCTCATACTGTTTTTATAAATAAGTTACGTATTCAAAACTGATTTTGTAATATATCATTTTAAAGTCATAAATGAGATTTCATCTCACGGCTTTTTGAAAAAATAAAAATGAAATGAAAATTACATTCTGGGCGAGTTCATAAATGCAGGACTGCAGCAGTGCTGCAAAAAAGAATTGATAATGTTGTTATAATTACGAGTGCATTTTGACTGATTTAGTACTCGTTCTTAGAAACAAAGACCAATAGTTCTAATAAGTTGGATACATTTTTCAACAGACAGTCCTTTAGTAAATAAAGTTGTTCAAAATTAATTAAATAAGTTGGCATTTCAGCACATGCGGTTTGGACCATTACTTTCAAGATACCCTATATAAAAAAATTTAAACGGCTCTTAAGATTAAAAAAATTCTAAATATTCATATACTTCGTTTCATGGTCCAAATCATTAAAAAAAAGTTATTCGTAATTTTAAAAACAAATTATTTTTAAAGTTTCTATGAAATAATGTTAAGTAAAATTAAATTAAAACAGTTTTTTTTTCATGAATTTTTAGCTTTTACATTTAAAACAACTTTTACTTTACTTTTTTAAGAGCAAGTTCGTGCGATTCAGTCCTACACAAATTTTCTATTAAAAATCAAAGGACTGCAGTGGATCTTTAGAATTTCACTTTCAACAAGTTCTGCTAAGATACAATCGCAGTCAAGTTATAATCAAAAATCAGTACGATTCTTTGGAAATTTATTATTTATTTAAAAATCAAAAATCTTCTCAAAAAGAAATTCAAAAGAGGTTTGAGGATGAGTAAATCAACTTACATATTCAGTCTGGTGCTCCTTATATTTTCTTTATGACAGAGAGTAAATTAGGATCCACAATATCGTTAAAAAAAAACACCAAATAGTTGATGTGTTGTTATTTGAAATGTTTGTAGGGGTACTGATATAAAGCTGTTTAAAAAAACTGGAATTAATAGGAAATCAAATAAACCAATAATTCAGCAAAAGGAATTTTAGAACACCAACAACATATCTTTAACAATAAAACAAAATTAAATATTTTTTTAAAATTTCATTTTCAGTATAAATAATTACTTGTTTTATTTAATTTCATAAATAAAAATGCAACAACATTTTTGTTTTTTTTTTGTTTTGTTTTACTTCATAGTTCGTATTTTGTTTTGTTTTTTTTTTTTTTAACCCGGCATAATAAAAAGTTTTGTAAATTAAAAAACAATCTGGATCTCATATATGTGTGTGTGTAGTGTGTTTGTATGTGTGCAAAATCCTTTTCATAATAATTTCTATATAACACTCTTAGGTGGTAAAAATAATTTCGAAATTCCACTATCTTGATTCGAATCAAATATATTCGTATTCAATGAATTGCGATTGCTAGATGGCATTGTTGGCAAATTTGCTATTTGAATTTCTTGACGAAACAATTGATTTATACTTTTACCAATCAGCTGTGCTGTAATCTTACGGAATAAATCTTTTTTGACTTTTTCCACTTTATTACCTTTGGTAGGTGCTACCGATATTTTCTCATCTAACTTTTGAAGATCTGCCGCATTGATATTTGGAATTTGATGCATAACTTCTAAAACTGTTGGGAATTTAGGACGCAAATTCTCAAACACCTGCACACCCAAGGTTATGAGAGACGACTGATTAGCCTCATGCACTCCATGCACTTGTAGACCCTGCAGCACAGAAGTTAGGATAGATGAAGCCAACTGGGAATTAAGTAAGTTTTCACTGTCTAGGAAACGAATGACAGGTCCTGATAAATGTACAGCTTTTAAACTGGAACTGCCGTCATTCCAAGAAATCGCACTGAGAATTGTTAAGAGTATTGGACTGGACGTTGTCTGGTTGCGCAGCAACTTTATACCCAAATCACTAATCACCTCCGAAGTGAGAGCTGCATGTGTTGCACGGCTGGGCGGATGTGAAGACCCATCCATAGAGAGTTCGTCATTGTCCATGGCAACGTCAACATTGCCCCCAGATTGGTCCGTTACAATTTGACCACCTACAAGTGCTATTTTCAACACATCCAAATACTCACGGGTCAGTGTTCGATTAAGCATATCTTCCAGCACCTCTTGTGTATCATTTACTTCCCCATTCAACTCTCCAGATTCGTACAGAGATGTAATATACCTCCATCGAGCTGTGAGTCTATACAACATAAATGGCGTCAAATGTGCCAATATTGGCAGTAAAACCTGATCATAGCACACCGATGGACAAGAGTACACAAACGGTTTCAGAAAAACCCTTATAATTGTCCGCAGTCGGTAGTCTGGTACATTTTCCAAGCATGCAAACGTACTATTTATAAGAGCATCAGCTATTCCCGACAATTGATATAAATCTCTTCCTAACGATGGCCCCGCCGATCCCATCATATGATAACATCCTTCAAAAACATTCGTTAGGAACTGCTGCATCTTGTCAAAGGCCGTTGGTATCTTCTTCACAGTTGGATCCATTGGATCAATTAGTACCGGCGAAACACCCATCAACATTTTCTTCTCATGCTCCAACATTGTATGGACATATTTATAGCCTTCTGCTAGTAAATTCAAAGCCTCTGGTTTGAAACATTCATTGAGTACTCGCAACAATGCCAAAACATGTGGCAAAATAGGTACTACATGTTTAGTAGCTGGATTACGACAAATAGGATTCCCAGATTCAGTGAATCCAATTACAAATCCACCACGTGATGCCCGATCCGGATCATCTGGCCAGGAACATCGTTTTATTACACCGAGTATTGAATTGAGGGCGTCCAGAACTTTCCCACGATTTGGTGAACATGGATCTGATTCGATATCAACTGGTGTTTTATCCAATCCAATAAAGTGCATGAAATCTACAACAGATTTATAAACTGGACTAAGTGTTAACCAATTGACTTGGGCTTCTTGGGTGATTTCAGCTATAAAAGCAGTCTGTCGCTCATAATCACAAAAATGATTCGATATAAGGAGTAGAGCTTCATGCAATGTGTACTGCTCGTGTTTACTGATTTGTTGTGGTTGCCGGACAAGACTATTGACATGGGAACAAATTTGCTCAAAAACCGGCAAAAGGAGAAGTGGATATTTATGTCCCAATTTGACCATTAAAGAAGCAGCATGCCGTCGTAGATTTTTCGCTGCCTGTGATTGTGCGTTTTTCAACATGATTCCTGGTGCTTCATTGGGATTTTTGAATACCAGGGCTGCAAAAATTTTCTCTAAAACCCGAGGCAGTAAAGAAACCCCACTCATAGCTACACAATTACCCGAGATAATCTGACACGATGACATACTCAGGAATACAAAAAGTGCTGAAATGCAGGATAATAAAACAGATAGTATCAAAGGATCATTACTTTCCGCTTTCAGGCAGTCCTCAAGTAGCCGCAATCCAATTTGTACCGATGGCCGTTCAGTAACTAGAAGAATCCGACTTAAAACACCATCCAAAACAGCAACCAGAGCTTCCCATTCCATATAAATCGGATCATGGATACTACAATTAGTTAGACTTTCCGACCTCGCTTTCGACAACCTTAAATTCAACCAATTTTCACAATAAGCAAAAGTCCTTAATGGAGCAATAAGTGTAGCCTGTCGGAATATTTCCAAAAAATCAGCACGGCAGCGATGATAGAACACAGTAAATTCCTCTTCAGAATCATAATCCATACACAAATATGTCTCTGTAGAGACATTAAATATAGTTGGTCTCTCCGCGGGGTAACAAATTTTGATTACCCTTGGACCAACAACTTCAATAACTTTTGGAATGTATTCAATGAATAATGGATCTTTCGATATTTGATCGTGTTTTAGCAAAACATTCCAAATTAAAGTAGCTCCATGAGCAACTGTTAAACTGGGATGTTTATTTAAAAGATATATAGTCTCGAGGAATACCCCAAAATATACAGGACGTTGAAATGTAGCCTCTTTGTTCCACAAAGCAGCTAATTGATGGGCTAATCCGGTGAGGACATTGATGAGCTTTTTAAGGAACAAGTGATTTTGCTCGATGTTTGTCTCTGGAGACACTTCTTGGCTAGATCTGTATAAATAGTTGACTGTTTCTTCACTGAAAAGCAGGAGGAGTGGCTTTCTCTCTTTGACTTGTCCTTTTCGATTAACTATCTGAGATAGACATTCAGCGGCATTGACTTGGAAAGCCGGATCGGTCAAGAGGACACAGAGAATATAGAGGAGTTTGCCATCTTGGCAAAAAATGTGATTGAATGATACCCATTCTACAAACCCGGTTAAGGTTAATAAAACCATTTCAACTACTCGACTATGAGCACTAGCTTTCTGGATATTGTTAACAGCTGTGGTTTCTCTAAACGAAGTCACATGCAGTTCAATCAACCTCAGAAAGAACTCAAATATCTCATTCATCTTCACTGTCAGTGCCTGATAGATATCTTTTTTTCTCTGATTCGACTCAATAGTCTGTAACAAAGCTACATCTTCAACAAGTCTTAGAAATATCATTAAAACCAATTCTGTTTGTGGTTCTCCTTTGGAACATGCATCAGACAATTCAGACAATAAAGTCGTCCATTGTTGTGGCCATTCTCTCTTAATCATCTCAACGATAATTCGAGACAATGCATCTTTTAAATGTGTCAGACTTTTATCCTCCGCAGGACCAATTCCAGATAAAAGCAGCTTCATGGCATTCTCTTTAATAAATAGCTTTTCTTGTTGTGAAATGCCATTCCATTTAAATTTAATTGTATACTCGATTAATTGCATACCAAAATGTTTAACATTGTTGCTATATTGTCCGCCGCCAGCTAGATATAAGCCAGCTTGTGCGCAAAGAGGGGAAGCTTCTTTAAATCGTTCACAAGCAACATATGCTTCCATGCGGGATTGATGTCTTGTATTTGGGTCCATGATTATTTCGATGGCTTGGGCTAGTTCGTTAACCAAGGCCGTTACTTCTGGGTTACATTCCATTTTTTTTTTTATTAGAAAACTTGTGTGTGTTGGATGTGGTTGGAAATCTTCTGCTGTTTGGTCAACACTTGGGGATTTACCTTTTGTGTGTGAAGTAAAAGAAACTGGTTATGTGAATGGATATTATAATTTCACAATATATTACCTTTATTTCAAAATTGAATTTGTTATTCTAAATTTAAAAAAATGAGTTTAATTTCGTTGAAGATAAAATAAAAAAACTACTTTTTTTTTAATAACAGTGGAGAGACCGCGGACACACAAAAATGTGTACAGGATGGTTGGCAGCAATGAAAGTCATTTGTCATATGGGTTTTTTTTTTAGATGCAGTTGTCAAAAAAATGTGACATGCTTGATTGTTGGTAGAACAAAACAAGAAAAAAAGGAAGAGTACACGCTAGGAAATAAGGATTTATATGATGTTTTTATTTTGATGATGATGCAATATTTTTGAAATAATTGGAAAATGCAATTATAATGTGCATTAGTCAGAGGAGAATTTTGAATGAATGTGCAATAAACAAAAATTTAATTGCATCATATATAAACAAAAATATAAATAAATAAAAACATGAAAAAGTCAAAGTGGTTTTCATGTAAAATGAGTGAGTTCAGTTCCTTTTTTAAGGTAAAGATCACACCTAGATTTTTCATTAAAAAAGGGTTTGTTTCGTTTCCAAAATGGAAGAGTGGATTTTTTGAAGATTTTAGGTATATCGATTTGGAATTAGATAAAGCCGAATACGCAGATCGAGCTAAATTTTAGCCGAGATAAAACTTCCATACAAGTTATCGATCATTTGTATGGAATCCATTTTAGGTCGGCTAAAATTTTTTTTATAAATTTGTATGGGAGCTAAAATTTATCTCGAACTGCGTACCACCCTGCTAATAATTTTGCTTCTATAATGCTTTACAGAAGCAACAATTGCATCTGTAAGGCTTTATAGAACCAAAATTGTTTGTCGGGCCAGGCCTTTTAACTACATACACCACTTTTTGAAAAAGTACAAAAGTGAAAATATTTAATTTCATAAATTCAGAATTTATGATTTGAGAAATTATGATTTTGAACAAAATTTCTTTTATTATAAAGGCTTAACTACAATCTTGACCTAGAAAGTGAAAAAGTGATAAATTTAAAAAAGTAAAATTCTTTTAATTTCTTTTTAAAGGCTTAGCTACATTGGCTCAAAAAGTGAAAAAGTGCAAAAGTGAAAATTTTCAAACGCATTTTTATATAGTTTTAAGGGCTGGAAAATTAAAACAAATGATGAGGAAAGCTTATTTTTTGGTCTAAAAAACAATTTGTATACTCTTTTTCACAACAAAATTGCACTAGCCAGAAAAAAAATATTTTCACTTTTGTACTTTTTCAAAAAGTGGTGTATGTAGTTAAGCCTTAAGGCTATTTGTTATTGGAAAAAACTACAAAAATTGTTTTTAGACCAAAAAATAAGCTTTCTGCATCATTATTTTTAATTTTGTGGTCGGAAATACTGTCACAAAATGAGTTTGAAAATTTTCACTTTTTGACTTTACGCAAAAAAAAGGCTTAACTACATACACCACTTTTTGAAAAAGTACAAAAGTGAAAATATTTTTTTTCTAGCTAGCGCAATTGTTTTGTGAAAAAGAGTATTCAAATTGTTTATTAGACCAAAAAATAAGCTTTCTGCATTAATTGTTTTAATTTTTCAGACCAATGTAGTTTACTTTTGAGCCAATGTAGTTAAGGCTTAAGGTATAACTACATTGGTGAAAAAGTACAAAAGTGAAAATTTTCAAATGCATTTTTGTGTAGTTTTTCGGGGTGGAAAATTAAAACTAATGATGCAGAAAGCTTATTTTTTGGTCTAAAAAACAATTTGTATACTCTTTTTCACAAAAAAATTGCGCTAGCCAGAAAAAAAATATTTTCACTGTTGTACTTTTTCAAAAAGTAGTGTATGTAGTTAAGCCTTTAAAGGCTTAACTACATTCGCTCAAAAAGTGAAAAAGTACAAAAGTGAAAATTTTCAAACGCATTTTTGTATAGTTTTTTCGGCGTGAAAAATTAAAACAAATAATGCAGAAAGCTTATTTTTTGGTCTAATAAACAATTTGTATACTCTTTTTCACAAAACAATTGCGCTAGCCAGAAAAAAAAAATATTTTCACTTTTGTACTTTTTCAAAAAGTGGTGTATGTAGTTAAGCCTTAAGCCTAAACTACATTGGTAAACGTACCAAATGTGCTACACACAAAAACAAAACTTTGTTATTTTAACTGATGTTATAAAATTGATCTGGATCACTTTACTATTTTTATTTCCTGCAAAAATAAATGTACTTTTTTTAAAGTCAATTTTTTTAAATCAAGTAGATTTAAGAAAAGTAGATTCTTTTTTAATTCAGACATTTTTTTGCGTTCAACGTCAACCCGGCCTTTGCAAATGAAACGTTCATGCCGAATTTTATCCCTCCTTTGTGGGAAGTCTTTTTTTGAAAATAAAATTTAAAAAAATTACATTTAAAGGACTTTTATAGTCACTCCTGAAGTAGTCGTATAAATTGGGTTTTAATTTTGTTAGATTCACCATGCAAATAAGATTGTTTTGCCTGTTGAATGACCTCTCAAGAACAATTAGTTTAAAGGACATAGCTTAACCAAAAACTGCATGAGTAGATCTAGGACTACAATTAACACCACGATCTTCAAAAATAATACAAAGTTGTTTTAAATTTTTTGTTTCTTTATTTATTTTTTTCAATTGGTGTTGTTGTTTACATTTGTTGTTGTTAAAAAAAGCAGAAAATTTTGTCAAAAAGTGTTTGGTTACTTTTGCTCAATTTTTTTTTTTCTCTGAGAGGATTTCATCCCCACTCCTCAAAATTTGACAAGTTTCATATTTTTGTCCAAAAAGAACCCAAACAGACCTGTGGTCCGTTCTTTTATTGGATATAGTTAACTATTGTTGTTATGTCAAAAAAATCGTTGTATTTGTTTTTGTTAGATTTTGTTAGAAAATTTCAACTTTGATTTAGGAACGACTAATGTTACATTGTGTTGATCTGTCAAAAGAAAATTTTTTGAGAGTAATTTTATGAATGAATAAACAAGAAAGAATTAATTTGGTACTGAAATAATTCTTTTTAATTGAATTCTAAGCAAATTGAAACAAAAATATGCATTCAATAATTTCAAATATGGAAACAAACAAGAAATTCTCTTCTCACATCATTCCCTCTCTTCCTCTTTTAGTTGTGTTTGACAGATTAAGCCTGGTACGCAGCTAGCGCTAAATTTTAGCTCCCATGCAAATTATCGAAAAATTTTAGCCAAGCTAAAATGAGTCCCATACAAATTATCGATAACTTGTATGGGAATTTTATCTTGGCTAAAATTTAGCGCGAACAGCGTACCAGGCTTTAACATTGAAACTCAAGTCCAGGAGCTGAGTTGGAAAAAGTAACAAAATGTAACTATTTGACACTTCAACATTGGATTTAGGAACGATGTTGTGGCGTCACGATGTTACACTTTGTAACTTTTTTCTCATTTAAAGCCTGGTACGCTGCTCGCGCTAAATGCTGGTACGCTGCTCGCGCTAAATTTTAGCTGAGATAAAATTCCCATACAAGTTATCGATAATTTGTATGGCATCCATTTTAGCTCAGATAAAATTTTTCGATCATTTGTATGGGAGCTAAAATTTAGCGCTAGCTGCGTACCAGGCTTAAATTTTAGCTCCCATACAAATTATCGAAAAATTTTAGCTAGGCTAAAATGAGTCCCATACAAATTATCGATAACTTGTATGGAAATTTTATCTTGGCTAAAATTTAGCGTGAGCAGCGTACCAGGCTTAAGGCTGGTACGCTGCTCGCGCTAAATTTTAGCTGAGATAAAATTTCCATACAAATTATCGATAATTTGTATGGGATCCATTTTATCTCGGCTAAAAATTTTCGATAATTTGTATGGGAGCTAAAATTTAGCGCGAGCAGCGTACCAGGCTTTAGGAACGATGAAAGTTAACTATTGTTAACAATAGTTAACATCGTCGAATAAAAGAACGCACCACTGATGATGGCCAAATAATGATATTCTTTGGGACTTTGGGTATGTGCAATTTAAACATAATGCTGTGTTTAATTTTGTCCTGGCTCTTTTATGTCTGAATTACCTAGTCTAAAAAGCTTGTATATTTAAAGTGATATAAGGTTTCAATAAACTTCAGAAAACATATCAAATTATAATAAAATACACACTTTTAATAGGTCTATACAAAAGAAGACCGAACCCTGCCTACGCACTAGTACTATATTCTTACAGCAACCTACTATCTCTTTCTAACAACCATATGGTAGCGAAAAATTCAACCCACCGCCACCACCCACTCAGCGTCATTTTTTTTCCATAGCTAGCTAGCGCTGTCATCAGAAAAGTCAGACGATTTTTAGCAAGTTGTAAAAATCGTGCCGCTTGCTGCTGATAACACATCAAATCACTAACCCACACCTCTCCTAATCACAATATTTCACAACAACAATTTTTAAATAAAGGTATATTAACTTAAGAGATTTGTATTTATTTGATTGAATAAAATTATATACAACAACAACAAACATTATTTAAATTTGTTGTAACTCTTATTGAAACCGCTAAACAAACGTAGATAGGTTAGAAAATTGTATTTGTTATCAATAATCACTATTCACTTAGGTATTTTATTTTGTATGTTAAAGAGGCATTAAAACTCTATCTACGCTACAAAGTGCAAAGATAGCAAAAGCAAAACCACTTCGCTAGATACTATTTGTACAATTTAAAGCTTAATAATACTGAAATCTCGAGATTATTCAATCATATTCCATTACTAGATACTAACTAGAAAGAAGCTTAAACTGCATTCAAGTTTAGTTTGGGAGAAAAGTTAATTTTAACTTAATTTTGTTTTCCTGATTAAATTTCAAGTAGAAAATTAAAGATGAAAGCCTCTATTAATAACAACATCGTTTTTGGTGGCGAAATAACCTCGAGAATAACGAGCACCTACAGGTCATTGGGTCATTTTTTGTTGGAACAATTTAAAAAGAATGAAAATAGCGTGATGATGGTGAGTGAGCTTATACGCATTTTTATTACTTCTATCTATCTATTTTATTTGTTTTATTTTTATTAGATAGATGCCTCAACTGGCAATGAATACAAACGCAAAGATGTCTATGATAGAATTACTCGATTAGCTTATATTCTACAAAAGCTGGGAGTTAAGGATGGCGATGTGATTGGACTATCGGCTGAGAACTCTATAGAATATGCTGTGGCAATGTATGCAGCATTTGCCATTGGTGCTACAGTAGCTCCTTTCAATGTAACATACAGTGAACGTAAGTGGTTTAGTCTAAGAGCCCACAGTAAATTTTGGGAGTGGAGATATATCCAAAATGTAAGTATGCAATTTTATAGCCTTATGGATTTTAAAAACGAAATAAAAGGTCTGTCAGCTGAAAATTGCGGCTTTATATGGTTTTCAGGGGGTTAAAAAACGTTTGCCATTTAAAATAAGTAGGCTAATTTCACACTTTTTCATATCATTTATACAAAAGCTTTGTCATTTCCCCTAAGCCCGAAGACATTAAACTTTATTCGATCAACAGAAATAAAGATATAAGCTGTTTATGCGATTTTTGTTATGTAGACTTTTCTGTTTAAATGTTTGCTTGGTTTTTTGAACTAAAACCTCTCCAATAATAGAGTCAATATGGTTGGTTAAGAAAGCTTATATCTCTTTCAGAGATATTCAGGCTTAAGGGAAATGACAGAGCATCAGTCTTTATATTCAGAATTGTCTTAGTTTACTGAAAATCAATACACTTACACTAGGAAACATTCCTCCATGATTGCTACCAACTAATATCTTGAACACCAAACAGTCAACATTAAAAAAGGAGTCAACAAACAAAGAGATCTACACACAACTGTTTCATATAATCATTGAAAAATACCGAAGTGGTGCGTGGGATACACAGATGGTTCTAAATCTGAAAACGGTACAGGACTTGCCTTTGTTTCAGAACCAGGATAGATAGATAGATAAATATTTTATTAGCACATTATTTAGGCTTTAGTTACAATTAACAAGTTTTAAAATTTAAATATGTTTATAAATACTTAATTAATATTTCAGTCTTACAAATTCCACAATGCTTCTCTTAATTCTTTTAATATTTGTTTCACATTTGACATGACTCGGTAATTTATTAAAAATCTTAAAACCTTTGTATATAAAGGAATTTTGAGCTCTGGCAGTTATAAAATTAGGCAGTCTCATATCATTCATATTTCTAAGTGCATAAGGTTGAACTTCACGAACATACTGAACATATCTTGACAAATATACTGGCATTAAATTATTTTTAATTTTAAATACAAACATTAACATATTCATAACAATTCTTTGTTTAACGGTAAGCCATTTTAAAGATTCTAACATAAAATTAATTGACGTATATTTATTACATTTTGGAATGCTTCGCATTGCTTTATTTTGCAGTTTTTGGAGTCTGGCAATTGAACTTTCATTACATAAAAACAAAATAGTTGAACAATACTCGAAATGCGGTTTAACAATGACATTATAAATATTAATTGCTGTTAACATAGTTATATCTCTTCTAATTCTTTTTAAGAAACCTATCTTTTTTGAAATTTTTTTGCAAGTATATTCAATATGGCTTTCAAAAGTACGTTTGCTATCTATCATAATGCCAAGGTATTTTATTTTATCAACTTTTTCTATTATTTGATTTTCGATTATCAGATTGCCATTGAAATTAAAACATGTTTTATTTGATAATATCATACATTTATGTCGTTTTCGAATGGACGTCCAGAAGCGTCCGGAAGCGTTTGGAAGTCTTCTGAAACCGTTTTATTGAATTAAAAATGACAGCAAGAACGCTTCTCAGAAGAGAAATTCTCTTCTCGATTCAAAATCAGAATCAAATCCAGAAGCACTAATACATGAATATTTAAAAGTCAAAAATTTCACTCAATCACAAATTTTTTTGGTTTTTCATTCAAAATGTTATTTTTTTCTGCAATTAAACAAATAAACGCATTATATACTTACTTAAAATATTCTGCAAACCAACTGTCCCATTTATTAGCTGAATATTACCGTTTTTGAAAATTAATTTGTAATATTTCATTTGAAGGAAAAAAAAATTAATTTATATTTGACATTCAAAATTTCACAGACTAACACAAACACAAAAAACAGAATTGAGTGGAAGTGATTCAAACTGTTTTATTGGATTTCAGAATGAGTGAATCCTTGAGTGATTCCAATCGAAAACGACATTAGTTTTTTGAGCATTTAATTTAAGTTTATTTTGGCACAACCATTCATAAACACTATTAAGATCTTCTTGCACGTTCTTGTGACATTCTTCAATAGTTTCCCCAGCACAGTAAATCAAAGCATCATCAGCAAACAGGGCAATTTCACAATATTTTAAGACGCTAACAATGTCGTTAATGTAGATTATAAACATTAGAGTCCCCAATACAGATCCTTGAGGAACGCCCAGATCAACATAATTTGGTTTTGATAAATGTCCATTTACTTTAACTTTCTGAATTCTATTTTCGAGGTAAGTCTTAAACCAGTTAAGTTCAATGTTTTTAATTCCATATTTGTTCAATTTACTTAACAGAATTGATCGATCAATTGTATAAATATAATATAAACAAATTTTCGTTCAGAAACACTTTCTTTCCAGTTTGTGACAATAAAGTTACAGGCACTTTCACAAGAATGCGCTTTTCGAAAACCAGATTGGGAGTCAATTATTATTTTATTATTTTCAAAGAAGTTTTCAACTTTCAACAAGGAAATGTTCTCTATGATGCGAAACTACCAAATTGTTTCTCAATTTACTCAATAGAAGCATAATGCAATACTTAAAGCCACACAAATAGCTATCTCACTATCAAAAAATGTTGTCATCTACACTGATAGAGTCTTTCCACTCTTAAAGCCATCGGGAATCCCAACAACCACACACATTAAATTATTAAAATTCGAGACAAAATTTTGTTGTTGTTTTGGGTTCTCGGACACTCTAATATTAAAGGTAACGATCTAGCAGACAACGCTGCGAAAAACGCCTCTGAAATGGCAAATAAAAACCAGATTCCACCTTCAAAAAGAGATTTCCTCAAAACAATTAATACTTACTGGGAACATAAAAGAAAAGAAGAACGGGAAACATACACCCACCATTATTCGAACATAAGCCCAAAGGCCATATCAAATATGTACCACAAAAAAAAAAAAAATGTTTCCTACTCCTCCGACTTGGCCACACTCAGTTGACGCACGGTCATATTCTAAAGAAAGAAAGCGCTCCACTCTGCCATCTGTGGCAATCCAGTCCAATTTTAACCATTAAGCATCTTATCTTTGAAAGTACATATGTACTAAAATCAATGATCTATGTAAATCGCTTTTCGATAAAAATTTAATCGACCTCTTATCAAAAACTTCTATTGAGGTTCACAGACCTCTGACAGCCTCTGACCCCCCGAAAACCATATAAAGCCGCGATTTAAAGCTGCCACACTTTAGAATTCGTTATTAGAATGCTATAAAACAGCATGTACTTACATTTTGGTTATACATCTACTCGCAAAATTTGCTGTCTGCTCTCGGTCTAATTGTTTATTCATGAAAGAATGTCTTATATATTTTGTTGTTCTATTCCATTTCAACAGGTGAACTTGATCATGCAACAAATCTATCTAAACCCAAAGTATTTTTCTGCTCTAAAGGCTGTTTGAATAGAGTTCTTGCAGTTGCCAAGAAAAATAAATATATCAAACACGTAATTGTGTTTGGTGATGTTAGTTCAAGTTCAGATGCCACTTCATTGAATGAACTAGTTAATAGTAAGAAATTTGTGTCATATCCAGATTTTGAACCACCAAGTGTGAATAAGAATGAAAATGTAGCGTTGATTGTTTGTTCTTCTGGAACAACTGGCATGCCAAAGGGAGTTCAGCTAACTCAAATGAATATCTTAACTACATTGGATGCACAATTGTAAGTAGTTTTTTTTTTTTTAGTTAGGTAAGTGAGCAAAAAAGGTTGAACTAGTTCCCATAAAAAAATATTTATTTTTTAATAATTAACTATTTTAGTCTCGTGGTATAACTTTATCGAGGTGTTAAACGCTTAAACTCAAAATAATCGATATATTTTTTAAATATGGGTAATTAAACCATTAACTTTTTAAAATAATTAAGCAGCGTGAAGATGGGATTTTGTCAGATATAATGAAAAACATATAAACACGAACTTCCTAGTTCGTAAATGAATGAAAGAAAAAACAGTGCTGGTATCTCTCAGTTAGCTGGGCAGACTACACCAACTTTAAAGCAAATTAATATAATTTATTTTCAATTTATACGGAAAAACTCTGGCTTACTGTACTATGTCAAGCATATTAAAAAAAAAATAAAATTTTTTTACAGACTTTAACATAGACAAAGAAATTTTAAAGCGTCTATGACTCAAGTCTTATTACCATTTGAAAATTTAATCAATACATTTTCGAGGCACTACTTGAAATCGAAGAAAATTGCACATAATTTTGCATTAATATTATTAAGTCTTGTAATTAAATAAAATGCACGTACTTGCTCCTGCAGTTCAAAGCACTTTTATACTAGTTTACTTGTTGATTATAAGAACTGTCTGTATAAGAAATTTTAGGTCACGAGAAGAGTCGTCATGGATGACAAATTTTTGTTCAATTAAATATTTTGTTGTTTTTTTTTCACTTTTTTGAGAAAAACTAAAAAATACAATTTTGTTGCAATTGATTTGAATATAACGTGTGCAAATTTTAATCAAAAGTGAAAATTGTAATAGCTTAAAAAATTTGTATGGGAGATACAGTTTTTAAACGAGATGTAAAAAAAAAAAAATCAACTTTCAGAATTGCATAAAGATCATCTGTAACTACGTTTGAAGAAAATCAGTCCATCCATTTAGGAAATGTGTACAGATGAACGCATAGGCCGATGGACGGAATTACGACAACCGTTTTTTCGGACTTCTCCACCATTGTAATGTTCGTTTTGACTAAAATAAACCAAAACTAGCCCTATAGACCAAGTAAAATATATGAGATTTTGTGTTCAAAAATTATATACCTTCATGCACGAAATTAGTTTCTCTTCTCAAGACAAAGCGAAATATGTATTCTAAATACAACATATTCAATGATATGTTCTATAAAATTCAAACAGGTTGATAAGAAGATTAGGACCAAAGCCTTTTTGGAACAGTTTTTTTTCGTAATCGATTCATGACATATTATAAGAAGGTCAGTTTATAGTGATATCAAATACCTGCCGCTCTGCTCCTCAGCCAATCCTGATTAAAAGTGCTCGTAATAAAACGGTTGTTTGAAATAGCTAGGAACCGCTTTCAACTTACGTCTAGCATTTACTTAGTAAAGTACCAGTACCACGCTTCCACGAATTTATTTAAAACAGCGGACTTACACCACTTAAAAAAAAAACCAGCTCATATGTGTAATTTATTTTTAATGTTTAAATTTCTATTTCATCTTACTAAATAAATGGCGTTATACTATACATCATTTAGCAAACAATTTTGTATTTTAAATGTTTAAGAAAGATATTTTCCTTGACTTTGAAAATCGAAAATAATTCTCTTTTTTTCCGCAGTACAATAAACTTTTCAAACCATTTAAACTTTTCTTGCCCATTTAAAACATAAAAGTTTTTAAAATTAATGTTTAAACAAAGGTTACAATGATTTTCAACATATTTTTTTCTTAAAATTCATCTTTATTAATGAAATGGCAAATATCTTTTGCAGATCAAATTGTTTTATAAGATTCAAAGCTTACGCTTCCAATATTTTTGTTCTTTAATTTTAAATAAAACTTTACGTTAAAATTAAGAAATTTTATAAATTGTTAAAGAGTTTTAACTACAAATATAAATAATGTTAGAAAGGGACTAGTTCATCCATATTTGTTTTTTTTTTGTTCGTTTCTTATATCTGCTAAACTATTTAGCTTAATTATTAATAAAATTATTATTAAAATAAGACTCATATATTACATTGCACTTTTTTCTAGTGAGCCTGATGCAATTTCTTTATCTGATATTGCTGTTTTAAGTGTGATTCCATGGTTCCATGCCTTTGGATGCATTTCGCTAATATTGACATGTTGTATGGACACAACTATGGTTTTCCTGCCTAAATTTGAAGAAAAAGTTTTTCTAGGAGCTATACAGGTAAATACAGTTTTTTAATGTATAAGAAAAGATTGGACGTCTATTACAAATGTTCCAAAATAATTTAATTTTTAGAAATACAAAGTTGTTTTGGCATTTATGGTGCCACCACTTATGGTTTTCTTGGCAAAGCACCCAATCGTAGACCAATACGATCTGTCTTCTCTTCTAGTCTTGATAAGTGGTGCTGCTCCACTAAGCAAAGAAACTGAAGACACTATTAAGCAAAGGTATATTGTTTTATTATCTTCATTTAAATAACAAAATTAAATTGCAATTTTCTTTTACTTAGAATTGGAGTGCCTTTCATCAGGCAAGGATACGGCTTAAGTGAGAGTACACTAAGTTTGTTAGTGCAAAATGATACTCACTGTAAACCGGGCAGCGTTGGTGCTCTTAAACGTGGTATCTATGCCAAAGTTTTAGATACAGAAACTGGTGCTACCTTGGGACCCAACCAACGTGGTGAGCTGTGCTTCAAAGGTGAATGTATTATGAAAGGCTACGTTGGTGATAAAAAATCCACAGAGACCATTATCAAAGATGGCTGGCTCCACACTGGCGATATTGGTTATTTTGATGACGATTTTGAGTTCTTTATTGTTGATCGTATAAAGGAGCTCATTAAATACAAAGCATTCCAAGTGCCACCAGCTGAGATCGAAGCACTACTTTTAACGCACAAAAAGATAAAGGACGCAGCTGTAGTTGGCAAGCCAGATGAGGCATGCGGTGAGCTTCCATTTGCATTTGTAGTCAAACAAGCAAATGTTGAGCTTACTGAAGAAGAGGTATTAAAATATGTTGCTGATAATGCGTCACCGGCAAAAAGACTTCGTGGCGGTGTACGTTTTGTTGATGAAATTCCAAAGAATGCCAGTGGGAAAATATTGCGTCGTGTTTTACGTGATATGCTAAACAAACCAAAGTCTAAGTTGTAAGAAATTTTGAGTGTGGTTACTTTCTTTTTTTCTAATTCTTGTTCTAAGTTAACACAATTAAGTAAGTTCATATTCGGTGATTTTGTAACTGATTTTCTATTTATATAAATGAAGGCTTTTTTCGATGCAAAGACGGTCATACATGCACAAAACATGTATTGTTGGAAAGGTGTACCATTAGTTCATACATAACATATACTAAACTGATATATTTATTATAATCAAGACTATTCAATAATTTATAAATAAATAAAGAGGCAGAACAAATTATAAATAAAAAAGGATTTTTTTTTTAATTTTTAAATAAGGCAATTGTATAACTTGGTGGAATAAATCGTTTTTTTTTTCGCGTGAACGCGTTCGATGCCAATGCCAACTAAAAAAATGATAGGTTTTTATGCAATCAAATACTTATAAACTTGTACTCTCGGATTATCGGCCCTAGCGAGGTATCTGCCGGAGCGGAAATTTGTCCTATTTTGTACGAATCAAAGAGTTTTTACCTGGGGCCCTATTTGTAAAACGATTGTCTTTGAAACTACTTCGTTATCGTTCAAACGCAGTTACGTATTACGATAATCGTTTTAACGAAGAAAAAAAAAAAAAAAAAAACATCGACCAAAATAAGGCGTCTTAGTAAGGGTACGACAGATCTAACTGATGAGCCCACTGTCGTACCTGGGCGAAACGCTTTATAAATTTGGAGTTGAGGTCACTTGAACTTTAAAATTGGATAATCGTTTTATTTCAACGATACTCGTTAATCTTTATAACTGCCATTTGCCTATCCTTTAGAAGCAAGATCGGTATGAAATGGGATAATTTTCCGTTCCGAATGATACCACGATGTTTCTTAATTGGTGTAAAATAGATAACGTTATTATTTGGAAAAAACGCATTCTTGTAAGTTTAGTTTTTAATCGACCTATGACGCTTTACTTGTCGAACTTTCTTTTAATCCAGTCAAATAAGGGTTTAACCTCGGAATGAATTTTAATAGAAATTTTTTTTGCTCAATATCTTCCTTTTGCCATTCGTCAAATCGCGAAATGGAGATTTTCAAAATTAGCAAAAATAGGGTATGAAAAAATAGGTAAAAAATCTAAAATCAAGACAATCTGACGTCTCTGAAAAAAGTTATACCAGTTTTTCATCTGTCAACCCATATTATTATAACAGTTGCAAACTTACTACCGAAAAACCCTTAAAAGTTATGGTAGAGGAACCAAATTTTTTAACAATACACCAATTGCAATAATTTTTAACCCATAAATGTTAAAAGTATTTTTAATAACCGCAGTTTGGAAAAAAAGATCATCAAAATCGGAGTTGTTCGACTGGGTTCCAAATGTTTACCATTTGTTTGAGCTTTTGTTACTCCACTATATCACCATTATATGGGAGTATTGGTAGACAAAAGAAGAGCCAAAGGCTATGTTCGCTGTTTTTATCCATCTGGCACAGTTTAGAAAACAGTACCCATTTATTGCAAAAAGACTCAGTTGGCATATTCAAAAGGAAGATTGTACTTACGATTTCATATCCGGTTTTTTTTTAAATATGCAAACATTCTTTGGCGAAGAACAACTTGTACAGAATTCCATCGAAGTATTTGATAATCTGTTTATTATTGGAGCCTTGGAGAAAGCTTGTTTTGTTTTTAAATCCATTCTTGATTCGTAAGCTTACCACATTGACAATATTCCGGTTGAACTTGATTCTTCTTACATGCTTATTCTGAATCTTAAGGTTGATTAAATAAAAATTAACAATTTAAATCAAATTAAAATCTAATATCAATTAATTACCAAAAATTCATTACTTGAAAAAATTTATTGATTTAATCAAACAGACTTTTAAAAACTTCAACTTGTGTTTTTTGCTTGCAATTCTGTGGAACACTCAGTGGCACTTGGTTTTCAATCATTGCCGCAATCAGTATAGACGATTGTACAATTGGACCACCAACTAAATGCAAGAATTTTGTTTCTTTCTTGTCTTTTGTATTAAATAGAATTCTTTGTGAAACAAAATCCAAGTAATGACTTACACTTCCAACTTCCATATACTTGGAATAAGCTGGTGAATAAACTTGAATCGATGCTCTTAATGATTCACTCGGTGTGAGTGCTGATGGTTTGACAAAAACTATTTTAAAATGTAAACCAAGTCCTTTGTAAAAGTCCACAGCTAAATTAAGTATTTCATCCATTTGACGATCGGCTTCTTCAAGGGAACTACTTGCAACAAGAGTCTGGACCGAGTTCGATTGTATTGCCGAATAGAGACCCATTTCGGAAGGAATTCCTTCTTTGGAATTGTATTGTCTGCCGGAACTGACCATTCGCAGTGGGAGAACCGATGGATAGACGAAAAGTTTCGCCAAATGTCCAAGGAAGCTCTCAAAAGATCCTCCACCGGTGAGGAATGCAGAATTCAAATGATGCCTCTGGTCTTCTTCGTAGACTCCTTGATATCGATCTGAAGGTGTAAGATTGGCTTCCATTAGAACTTTTCTTGTAAAATCAGGATTTGTCATTGAAACAAAGTCATTCCTGACAAAAAGATCTCGACAAAGGTGAGTGCAATCGAGTTCAAATTGAGCGGCATCGTCGAGTAAGTAATAACTGTCTCTGTCTTGATAGTGAATTAAATCTGTTCGTTTTAGATGGGAGAGTTCTGGGGAACTGTCTTGCGGTGGAAGACTATTTCTATAAATGAGTGCTTCTTCATTACCTTGGGGACACTTTTTATGCAATTCGTTGGGAAGATGAAGAAATTGTTGAATAAAATCCTCTTCCACAGGATAAATACTTTCTTTGATGGTTTTAAGAGCATTTCGTAAAGCAATGCCATTTGTTTTGAGTTCATCGATTGCTTGGTTATCTGAATCCTTAATAGAAAAATAAAGACATTTTAAAGGTTAACCATAAACCATTTGGCACGAGTACCATAACTATGGCGCTCGGTTTTATAGAGGGATTCAATACAAGTACTTATATATAAAACAACCTAAAATCAAAAAATGGCAACACTTACAGTTATTATAATACCTTTTCCAAAAACTACAAATATAGATTTGGGCCCAAGAAACTCGAAAATCTTATCTAAAAAAATGTTTATGGATAAGTTTTCGAGATATGATTTTGCAAAGTTTGTTGTGGTTTTTTTTTCAGCATACTTAGTATTCGGGCTATATTATCTAGATCAACAAACACTGGAATAATTTTTTGGGGTCACTCCAGATGTTTAAGTGCAATGTATCAAAACATTTTTTAAAAAATCGATTTTTTAAAGGAAATTTTTGCCAAAAACAAATTTCTTACTGAAATAGTTTTATATTTTTATCTGTAGTAAACATTCTGGCAAAGATAACAAGATAATTTTCTTCAAAATCTATGGGTAAGTTGTAAAGATATGTATAATAATTTTTGTAACGATCAATATTTTCGACTCTTTTTGTTACCTTTTGTATTTTTGTCTATAACTTGAAAAGGAAGTAATTTTTTGTGGATAATAAAATTTCCTATCGATACATATCCTTTTAAAAATTTTTAAAATTAAAATATTGTAAAAGACTTAAGAAAAACTATTCAAAAATGAGAAAAAATGACATTTTTGATGTTTTTACTAAATAGTGTATTTTTATCCTTTGAGCATTTACCTATAGATATTGAACATGCAACTGAGAAAAGAAACTACTTTATCTTTCAACATAATGGTCACAAAAATTGAATTGAAAATAAATTTGGATAAAATATGGACATTTAAAATCTACTGTTTTTGAGCCATTTTTCTTGAAAACTTTGAAAAAATATATAGCGAAAACGTATCCATCGTAATTTTTTTTTAAGTGATTTCCGAGTTCCTGAGGTCAAAGTAGGGTAGAGTTGCCTAATTCCGGCCCTCTCCAGTACCCGGCCACCTTTCAGAAAAATCCTTATAACTAGTGATTTCGTAGGATATATTCCAAATTTTTGCTCTTATGTTGTTCTTTTAAATGTCTCTCCTAAAATTAAAATATTCTTATCATTCTTGTTATTTAGTTTTCTTACAAATTGTGGAAACAATTTCAGAGCTAATGCTTTGAAATGTTGTTTTTCTTATTAAATATACATTATTCTTCAAATAAAATAGGTTTTAAATAGGAAAAAGATGTGAATTTTGGTAATTTTAAGGGGGGCCGGAAATAGAACACAAAAAAAAGCTTTGAAATTCAAGAGTTTCCTGTATTCGGCCCCCTTTTATTGACAAAAGTTTAAAAATGGGGAAAAATAAATACATTTTTAAATCATTTGATGTTATAACTTATTAACAATCAAAATTGTTTCTAAATTCTTAAAACACAAAAATTTAAATAAAAAACATTCAATTTATTTAAGCTTGACCTAATAAAGCCAGTGGCCGGAAATGGGACACTAGATGGCCGAAAATAGGAAACAAAGGCCAGATTTAAGAGAATCGGACTTTTTTATACAAAAACATAAATAAAATATTTTTGGGAACTATTATTAACTTTTTTTTTAACCATATCGAAAAATTAATAAATAAAGTACATTTCAAGAATTATTCGAAAATGTTGATATTTGACGTTTCTGTGCTTTATTTTATGAGACAGAATCCTTAAGAGGCCGGCTACTAGCAACTCTACCCTACGTAAGAAAAAAATAATGGGATTGAGTGTCCATTTTGCCTGTAAACTGTAGTTGGCAGATTTGTGCTCTGCTTAGGGTATGTAAAGTCGCCAGGCTGGCGCCAATGTCAACATGTCAATTTACTCAAAAACTAGAAGACATAGAAACATATAATTTTCAGTGTTTGATAGGAAATCAATTGAGGCAGTTTTTTGTATCAGTAAATTTTGTTTTGAAATTAACGGGCATGCCAAAAATAGTATTCAATGTGTTTAAAAAAAAAATTTCCCTTATTTTAACTTTGAGATCGATTTTTCTAAAACTATTGATTTAAATAACTTGATTTAAAAATAACAATAAAGCGTATAATTGTGGCTTTTGAAAAAGGTATCATTTATAACTTTAAGTGTTGCTGTTGTTTTTGAATAATTTTCTTCTTATTTAAGGTTTTTTTTTAGAAAATTTTCCCCTCTCTCCTAACAGGCGGAAGATAGACGCCCCCTCCCATTGTAAAAAAATACTTGTATTGAACCCCTTTACAAAATAGCGTTATCATATCTCGGCGCCACAGTTCTCGTACTCTCCCCAATCAATAGCCCTGTTCCTTTGGGAGGTGGCAAAGTACTACTAGTAGTTTACTAGCGATTTTCAATGGAACGCACTTTCAAAGAATTCAATACAAATAGACTCTATTCGGGAAGAATAGCATGAGTAGATGATAATAGTAGATTAACCAAAACATCTACTATTAGTAGACTACCACCTCCAATGGAACGGGTCAACAACTTACCTTATCTATCTTTTTCATCTTTTTACTTATCTCTTCCCTAGCTTGTTCTAAATTGGCTTTTTCATTTTGTAAATGTAAATAATGTTCATATTTAGTTTTGAGAGATTCCAAGTCAACATTCAAGCCACGTCTTTTAGTGTTTTCTTTTAATAAAGACAAATCATCAAGTCGTTTTTGGAAGTCCATGTATGGAACAAGTGGGACATAATTTTCTTTGGCTTTGTCACCAGTTAGATAGAGTACTGAGATGTATCGACGTAGGTTTAGGGCTTTAGATTTATTTCGCAGAGCAAAGTTGTGCAAGCAAAACATTTTTTATTTTTTTATAATACAAATTTATAAGAATTTTATTGGACTTTCTTTTTTTAATGCCGGTATTAAAACAAAATACAAAACAAGCAACAGCTGATAGGGATAGCCTGACAGAAAAATGTACTAGAATTGATTTAGATTTGACTTTTGAAATGAATGCATTCAGTGAAAATATAAATAAACCAAAATTAATTAGGGTATTGCCAACATAAAAATTTCTAATAATTCTCATTTTCACTTCGCCAAATGAAGATTTTCATTTAAATTGAAGATCTTGTATTTCAACAAAGAGATGTTTTTCTCCCTATATGAAATATTAAAAAGAAAACAAGAGAATTATTTTAAATTTATTTTTATTTATCTAAACTTTTTTCTTTTTATTTTATGCTTTATAATTAAAAAAAATTTAATTTTATACTGTAAGAGATAATAAATCACTTCGAAAACTTTAATCAGAGACGCTCCAAAAAATAATCCAGCGATGCCACCGACTGAAACTATAAAAACACAAATATTATTATAGTTTTAGTTCTAAATAAGTATTTTTAAATTAAAATTAAAATCATACAATAAAAATTTCAAATTACAACTGACGAAAAATCGGTTAAAAGGAAGAGATCGGGTGATAGGTACTATAAAATCACTTTTTTTTTCGAAATGTATTTGTATTATAGTTTTAGTTCTAAATAAGTATTTTTAAATTAAAATTAAAATCATACAATACAAATTTCAAATTACAACAGACGAAAAATCGGTTAAAAGGAAGAGATCGGGTGATAGGTACTATAAAATCACTTTTTTTTTCTAAATGTATTTGGATATGAATATGAGTTACTTTTTTATATCAAGACATTCTTCGTTAGTTGCTGTTAAAACAAGAACTTCACTTATACTTTTTCCACACATACTTATTAAATCCAGATTATTTTTAGAAACAATCCGCACATAACGTTGAGTCGGAATGTCCATCATTTTGATATGAATTTTACTCATTACAAGATCATCGTCAATAGCCCTTCAAAAAAATTGATAACATTAAGTTAATAGGGGTATTCACGATCCGATGCAACTGGTCTAGTATCATTGCAAAAGTGCAAAAGTGTAAAATCTTACAACACTACAACAACAAAATATATGGATTGAAATTTTACAATGGTCTTGCACTTTTGCTATACCCTAACCCTATTGCAAAATAAAAATACAATGGTGTAAAATTTTTTTGACAGATGGCAGCTCGCCGTCGCGTGTCGCCCATGATGAACAGTTTATCTTTTTTATTCTTATTCTTTTTTATTTTGTTTCTTTTGATGCAATTTGTGAAAATAAATTAACCCGAACACAACAAAGAATGAAATTATAAAAAAAAGAAGAAGCATCGGTGGAAAGACAACTCCGTAAAAAAAAGAGTGAAGCTGATATAAATCATATCATGGATTCCATTCAATATTTACTATAGATAAGAAGAGGTGCGTTCACGATTTATTGTAAAAAAATAAAATTTTACACTTTTACTAGGCCTGTTGCACCAGATCGTGAATACCCCTAATATATTTTAACATTTACGCATAATTTAAAGTTTAAGCCACTTACCCATCTCCAGCATTATAAACGATATCATACTCAGGTTCCTCGCAAGAACTATGGCATTTACACTCTTTCCTTTGTTCTAGCATCATATTATAACTTTCCGTAAGACAAACAAGACCAAAATCATTGCAAACTGGACCGTCTATAATATAATTGTGAATTAATTCATGTACCTATTTAATTTTGATTTGGAATGTTTTATTTTACAAACCATTTTCGTCGGCAACTAAAAAGTGATTTGTACAATTGCAAACGTAAATGCTTAGTTCTCGCATACACTCAACAACGCATGTTGAATAGCTGTAAAATCGATATAGCTTAAAATCTGAAAGTGTGTTTAAAAAAATTGATATGAGAATATTTATAAGAATAAAGGAATCTCTAATAGTAAAATTTTGGAGACAAGTAGGTACTCATAAGTACCGTACTAAACTTTTCCAGTAGGGTATGTTTAAGTTGTTGTACTAAATTTTGGATTTCATCTGTTAATGAGTACCAACTTTCCTGCACTCAATGGAACACTACTTTTAAAGAAAACAAAAAGTTCATCTTTTTCTCGCGTAGATGAGGTTGATAAGATGGTTATTTTATATCTGACTATAGTTTTCATCTGCTAGTGAGTACTTTGATTTAAAAAAACTTTGCTCGTTTAGAGTTGGCAAAGTACTCTTCAATAGATGAACATGAGTAAAAGAACTATCTACCATTTATTACCTTTTAGTTGTGGTATGACGTATGACTGATAAAGTACTAATGAGTACATAATACTCGTGAAAACTTCAATTATTCAAATAATCACGATCATTGGTAATAATAGTACCTACAGTACTTGTTAATCTTAAAATTAATGCTTACCACTTTGAATATCAGTACTAAAATGACAATGTCTTTTTTCTGGACTCAAAGTCAGCACACTGGCATCATTGTAAATCTCCATAACGTTAAAAATTATCTCCTGTGATGTTCCCCATAATATTGTTTCTCTAAATACTCCATCAGAAAAGAAATATGGAATTTCCATTGGTGGATGAATGTGTACTTGAACATCTCTTGATACAAAAAATTGCAAATTACCAGGACCAGTTATTCTACTAGCATAGAATTTGGGTTTTCTTTCTTCTCTGAAAAGAAAGAAATAGTTAGATTCTATATTGAATAAAAGTCTTGACAAATATACATACCTTGCATGATTTGAATTAAATGAATAACACAATCCATATTCAGTGTTAATAGGGAGAAATTCCGAGCAGCAATCAAAATCATTACTATGCCATGAACATTCATCAAATAGATCTGAACAATTTGTACGGAACTAAAAGGTTTTTTATAATATTTTATTATATTGTAAACATTATGTTGATGTAAGACTCAAATTATCATTAGTATTCATTAGTAAAAGATTTATTTGTGCAGTTTTTCTCGTCCTTTACTTACAATTTCTAATAGCTTATGAAAATCTGTTGGACAGTCTATATTTTCGCATTCACTGCAGGATGCACAAGTTCCACGGAAAAATAATACCTCAGCTAAGTAGTCATCGATTTGTGAACTTCTATTAGTCCCAAAATATCTTTCGCTAATATCCCAAACTCTTTCTCCATTATATAATTCACATACTGTTATCGCTGGAAATGATGTATTCCAATCTAAACTGGAATTTAAAGATATTTTTTAATAGTTATAAAATTATTTATTTATGATTATAAATTTGTGTTAATTTTCATTTAAAATTTGTTTTACTAATATTAAGTTTGCTTACTTTGTACCCATACTGTCTTATACCTACTCATATCACCCTGTCGTATTACCACATCAACTATTTTCAAACAGAATATCGGACTCTTTTAAACCTTTTCTGTTAGTTATTTTTTCGGACAAAATATGCCAACAAAGTTTCCTTAAAACTACGAAAAAAATCGAGTGCATCTTGCCAAAACAATTTGGGTTATTTTTTCTTATCTCTTGTTTTCTATCCAAGAAAACCAGTCATTGAGTCTTTTTCGGATATCTTCGAACGAATGGAAGTACTCCCGTGACCCAATCGACAAAAATAGGTGATATTTGCTCTCTTACTTAAAAATAAGCCTACATAAGTTTTCGTATTTAAATAGGATTAAAAATATAGAATTTAAATAAAAATATAAAAAAGTACGTATACGCCATAGTGACTACTTTTTTTAAAGTGTATTTTTTTTTCAAGTTGAAAAAATGTTAGATGTATTAAAAAAATATATATTTTTTGAACGGTTAGATAAAAGAAAAAAGTTTATGAGGCCTTTTTTGTAGAGCGTTAAAAAATCGATTGATAAAAAAATGTTTTTTTTTTCAAAATGAGTTTGACGTTAAAATGGAAAACTGCAAAGCAAAGGATATTCCCATTTTTATTAAGAGCTCATATTTGGTGAGTATGTTCTATAGGTGTCTAGCAATCGATTTTTCGAAGTATAAAATCAAAACAAAAAAATTGGATTTTTTCGACCCACTTTTAAGTGCAATGTTTTACTAGCTCAACACTTGCTAATGAATAAGACTGATATTTTCGACTTTCATACATACAAATCGTCTATTATCTTTTAACCAAAAAATTGTATTCTTCTAAGAGTCCACAGCAAATTTTGGAGTTTGACATATAATATATCCAAAATACAAATATTTGTACCTTTTATTGTTTACTTACTACAATGTATCCATATTAAATGTCACTGAAGATGTAAGAAAACTCTTGTACAATCCGTATGAAATGTTTATAAAGTAAGGAATTCCATAAAGTCCAGAAATTCCAAAAAGCACTCTAAAATTTGATTACAAAGTAAAAATTAATTTTAAAATCTTAATTTAATTTTAACATCTTAATTTAACTTACACAGTTAATACATTTTTAAAATTTATCATATTTTATTATTTCCTCCATAAAATTTTGTTTTATAATAAATTATTCCAACTTAAACGCAACATATTCAGTCCACTAACTTTATTTCTGTCTAACGTCCACCTAGTTTAATTCAACGCCAGTATCTAAAATCTTTCATGTTTTCGTAGATATAATTGAATAATTGAACTATAATTTAGGGTTGATTTGGATTCCTTTGTTATAAATCTGATATATCAATTGATATCCATTAAGATACCTATGAAAATCGTTTTAGGGTTAAAGTGAAATACAAATGATTGACATTAAGGACATTATCTAATCAAAGTATACTATTATGTCGTGTCATGCAATCCTCTAGTACGAAAGTTTTATATTTTGACCAATAAAATTGGAAGTATAACATTCTTGTTAGTTATACTTTTTAAGTTGTCAGTCACAGTGTAACAATTGACAAATATTTATAAGTTATAACCACAGGAACTTTAGTTTGATTGCTTCAAGTTAGGGTGTCAATCCAAATTTAAAATTGATTTCAGATATAAGTATATTTTTTTTTATTAAATAAATATATATTTGAATAATTGTTTTATGGTTTTTATTTAAATAATAAACAAAACTAAATCTAAATAAATATTAACTGTAAAAGCTAACATTAAGTAAATTGACTTTTTTTTTCATTCAAATATGTTATAATTTTGTTTGCAATTTGTATGTATACCTACAAAAAAAGTTAAAAAAAAAAACAAATTTTTATGAGTTGCATTTTTGTCAGCAATCAACATGAATTTTTGGAAAACGTTGATGCCAATTTTCACACTCTGGTGTAGTAAAGTGATCTGTTGATGAATTTACTTCATTTTCGGAAGCTTTCCCACTGCCAAGTGGATCAATTGTTCTTATGGTGTAAGTTGTATTGAATTTAAGTTTTCCATATTCTATATAATCCTTCTGAAAATCAAGAATGGTTTAAAATTTAATTAAATATTTTTTTATTTATTAAATAACCTTAGGTCGAATGGCTCCATATTCGCGATTTTCACAATTTAATCCACCAGCACAGATTTCAACTAATCTAGAATAATAAGAAAAAATAACGGTTTTGTTTAAAAATATTTAGACAAAAGTGTGATTGGAACAAAATATGCTGTAATGAAGTTATACCCTTTTCCTTCATAACTCGATCGTTTGAGGACGACGAATAGTTATTAACTTATTCATGAAAGTTTAATATTAGCTTTTGGTATGAGAACCAAGGATCAAAAAAGTCTATACAAAAAAGTTGGGTGGAAGGGTGTTTTTTTTCGCCACCAAGAGGAAGGGGTTGAAGGTCAAAAATATAGTGAACAAAACTGTTTGTGGAATATCATCATATGACACATGTTTTTATTGTATTATTTGATGCTCAATGTAATGACATAAAAATAAAATCAATACGATTGCTCTTAGAAAAGTTATTGCCGATTGAAAACAAGGGTGCTTGATTTATGACTTTAACAGGTAAAATATTATCGAAACCCATGTGAAAAACACGATACACTGATGAAATTCGGGATGAAGATTTTAGATAAAGCAGGGAAAGGGTGTTTTTTTTTGAGATGTTGAGTTATGTGTGAGAAAGGTATCACAACAGCTGACATACATTTTGTTAATTTTTTAAACTTGGTGAAACAGTTTTGTTTGTTATAAGAACTGAGAATCTACAGAGTCTACAAAAATATCTTGAGTGAAAGGGTGTTTTTTTTTTTTTCTTTTTAAGAAATGATGAAATTCGGAAATAGTACCACCAGAAACTGGGACAAATATATAATAAAAGGTCCCCTTACAAAATTTAATAAAAATGTTGTCTTTCCCATGGGAATAACGAATAAAATGAGTCTTTTCATGTGAAATTGTGTTTTTTAGGTGTACAAAAAATGTGGGTATATTGGAAAAACTAATAATTGGAATTGGAAAGAAGAATCTAAAGTGTTTAAAAGAATATCATGGTTAAAAAGGTTTTTTTTTGTGATAACAGAATTGATGGGCCACCCTTATGAAATTTGATAAAAATGTTGCATTTGGCATAGAAAGCAAGAATAAAGAGTTTAAAAAAAATTTAAAGGGTGTTTTTTTCGAAGTGACAATAAAATCTGTAATTGGTCCCAAAACGCCAATGATTCGTGTAAAACGTCTAAGAACTTAAGTATAAACGTGCCGGTCGCCGGATATGTGTAAAATGGGCCTTACCTTCCTTTCTGCGGATGAAATCCCGATATTTGCACAATCATTCCAAATTTCTTACTCGGACGAAATTTAACATTATATTTAGATGAGTTTTTACTATGGCTTGCCGCATCCTCCATCAGAATATTATTATTATTGGCTGCATATGTGATTGTTTCTTTGGACGATTTGTGTGTGGAACATTGAAGTTTTCCATTTTGTACTAATGGCATTGTAGTATTAAATAGCAATGAGACTTTTTCCGATTTCAAACGTCTTCTGCCGCTAATTGATATGGCTTGTACTTGAATATAATAACAAGAATCTACGACAAGTCTTGTTATTTCAAATTGAGTTGCCTGTAAAAGAAACGATGTTATTAACAGTTCCTAAATATATAACTTGAATTATCTTACATCTTTAACAAAAGTTTCATTTGCAATCAAAGAATCATCATTGGACCTTACATACAAGGCCCAAATAACTCTGTATTTTTCTATTGGTAGATCCGATTTTGCCGGGCACCATGCTACTCTCAGAGACATCTGTCCGTTGGGAAGAATTCTAGATGAAAGCACTTGAAGATCTGGTGGTGACTTTGGTGGCTTCGGATCTGCACGAATATTCTCTACAATCAGAAGAATAGAGCACATATTTTCTAAGATAGTATAACACTTACGATTTGATAATGCAAAAGGTTTAGATGGTTCTGTGTAGCCCCGGAAGCCATTTGCATTGATAGCTGCAACTCGAAATTGATACCATCTGCCGGGTTTCAGCTTGAATGAAATTCCTGTTCTTTGGTCGAGAAACAAAAATTGAAAAATGTTTTCTGTATTGTTTGGCATGAAGGCTTTACAAACCTTCTTGTTTTATTTTCTGAAATTTCTGCAATTTTCTCAACCGATTGCCATTGCCAGTTGCCAAGTTTTCGTGCTGAAAATAGGCTTCCAACGTGATGTCTGGCTTCAACGTGATAAGCGTAGACGGAATTTGCTGATGCTTGAATCGTTACCTCGCATACTCTTTGACCTTTGGGTAATTTGAAAGCAATAATCTTCGGGATGGGTGGTAGTGTTGGATCTTTGTCAAGGCCAACTGCATCCTGACATACAGGACCACAAGTACTTGAACAGCATTTTTGTGTTTCAGGGCAATCAAAGTCATATTGGCAGGTATCAATACATGCACCAATATGATTGGAAAATGTTAGACTGGGACATTTACCAGGACGAGGTGTCTTGGTCATTTCAAATCTACATTTTCTTTCGCAGTCCTTTTTGAAGAAGAATACATTTTAAGACTTGAAAAGTAAAGAAAGTAAAAGAAACTTACGTATCGATTTTCTGTATTTGGTTTGAAACACCTTGCATAACATTGTATTTCTATTATTTTATCTTTAACATCGATGGCCCTATTTGCACGAACTCTACGCTGATGTGCTCCGTATATGTCTTTTGTTCGCAAAATACTCACAGCTAGTAAAAGGCAAAAGAACTGTTTAGCTTCCAGCATTCCTAAAATAGGTGAATATACAAAAAAAAAAACAAAATTGTATTCATTTGTAAATGCTATTTTCATTTTAATTTTTAAATAAATATAAGTTATAGATCCCTGGAAAAAAAACCTGACATCAAAACAGGAAGAAAAATCAAGAGTGATTTGAGGCGTTAACTGCTATTTAAAATGCGATTATTTAGCAGATATTAATATCTGCTTTTTTTAAATGCTGCTCACAGCTATCACTTTTTTTTTTAAATCGCTCTTTAGTGCAACCGTAAATATAAACTTAAATCGTTCTTGGAGGTTTGGAAAAATTATTCTATGTGTACTAACACTTTAAAGGACACATACTAAATAAGAAAATAAAAAAGATTGAAGAAAACTTCAAATCCAACCCACCTTATTTTAGATTGAAGTAGATGCATCTATTCAGCAGACTTTACTGAAACCGAAAATATTAAAGAAGTACAATAAAAACACGTCGAGATAACAATCAGAACATTAACGGTAAATAAATTTTAGTATTTCGTCAGCGATAGAAAATTTTTGATTAACCTTTAAATTTTGTTTAAAAAAAAAATGCTCTAAAGAATAGCATAACTTTAGTCCCATTAAGACACAATTTTAAAGAGAAAGTCTGTGCATTTACGAACGCAAAAATAAACTAACAAAAAACAAATACGATTACATTCATAAATCTAAACCAAACTGTCCACATGCACATCACGATTGTTATGTTTTCGTCAAACAGAATGTTGCCCATGAATAAGAGCCTTTTTTTTTTATTCTTGTCCTGGTAAATGTTTTATTAGATTTTGAAAACGATTTTTATTGATTGACATTAAAATAGATGATCTTTCTTTTTAAATAAAAAAGTTGAAAACAATGTTGCAGATTGTTTAAAATTGATGGGCAACATTGTTTCTTCAATTTGACACGTTCATGCTATAATAAGCGTGCAAAAATGCCAGACTTATTTATGTTTATTGCTTTATTTGGATTTAAATACTTCAAAAGCAATTGCTAACATGCGATCGCTGTCGAAAATAGTATTTGATGCATTTTTTGAAAATTAAAATCGTGTTAAATCATGCGGATGAAATGAATGTTCAGAAAAAACAATTCATCTAAATTAAAAGAAAATCATTGAGTTTTTTAATTAAACTAAGATTTTATTATTAAATTTACATTTTGAACATAACAAGACTCTAATTTTTATATTTAAATGGTTTCTTTTTTAGATTGTTCTTTTTTGATAATTTTCGGTTCAAAATCATATAAAATATGTGAATCATTACTTCTTGCTGAAGGATGTTTTCCAGCCATAAATAAATTTGGATATTTGAACTTCTTTCGGTGCAATCGATAAGATCTATAAATTTGAATACCATCTGGAGGGTTTTCCAACATTTCATCAAGAGCTTCATCAATTTGTTGGCCAGTTACTTGTGTTTCCATTGAATGTGTGGGTTTCTTTTTGGTCTTTGTTCGTTTTGTTTTTCGACGAATTTGTTTGATTTTTCGATTTTTTGATTGAATTTTCATTTTTTTTATTAAAAATTTATTTCCGTTGTTTGTTTAAACTTTTGTGAATTTTTGTAGAATTTTGATAAAAAATTAATTGATGAATGACTTCAAATTCATCGGTTAATATGTATGAGAAAATGTGAGGATAATAGAGAGTAGAACAACTGATTTCAAACACATTGATAAGATTTTGACACTGACATAAGGGACCTTATGCAATAAAAATGAGCTTAAGCTCTTATCCCACTTTTCAGTACATTTTCTTCAGATCTACCTCACTTTCTTGAGATAGATCTCAAGAAAATGTACTGAAAAGTGAAAATGCAAATTTCCTTTTCTGGCTCGTGAAAAAATTATAAGCCGGTGTTACCATGAAAAATCAGTTCTGAAGGCTAGAGTTCAGCTGTCGAGCAGCCAGCAAAAATATTATCTTCAACTTTTAGTTGTATGCAGGGGCTATTATTTTTTTTGTCTTAATGGGACTAAAGTTATGCGATTCATTATAAGAAAACAAGTATACATTAATTTGCGGTCAATATGGCGTATGTGTAACATTATTTCACAAACAAAATTTAAAGGTTAATAAAAAAAATTCCTATCACTGACAAAATACTAAAATGAATTTACCGTTAATTATTATAGTTTAGCTGTTGTTTTTTAATGATAAAAAGAAAACTTTTTTTTATTGTTTTGAGTGTAAAAATCTCGCTAAAATAAGTGGTTTACTTACAAAAATAATTAAGTTTGACGAAATGGAAAAATTTAAGCCCATGGTGCAGCCTTGTTACTACTAAAGTGATTTTATTCTTTGAGCCTTTCAAGCTATTATTTTATTAACATAGACCCACAAAATATTAAATATTGTTTTTTAGCGCATTAACCGAATTTTATATTCTTCAAAGTCTTCGATACGATTAGTTTTCGTTTGTTTTTCAAAAACGAATCCTCACTTAAAGGCTTGATCTAAAAACATATAAATAGTTGAAATAGAGTTTAAATATGTATGTGTACAATTAGCCCTAAATTTTTCTCCGATTTACTGATATTTTCTATTCCTCCTTCTTACCTGCGTGTTATCTACATGCTTCAAACTTAGGCATTTTATTCTATATATATAATATCGCCACACATGCAAAAACCAGAGCATGTATCATTTCAATAAAAATAATAAGGAACAAAAATAAAATGCAATTACTCAGACGCAGACCCCAAGTTTATCAAACTCTCCTCCTTATCTACTTTTGAACTAGCCAATGTCACACAAAGTATCCCTAATATTAGCATGATGATGAATTCAATGCACTCTGTTCGTCTTTATACAATTTTATATGTAAGTCACGTCAAAAATGAGAAAAGGAAACAAAAGTTCAACAAATGCAGTCATAAGGTGTCATTTAAAATATTGAAATATAGAACGCAGAAGCTGTTGACATAATGCATTTAAACACACACAAAAAAAAAAAAAACAAACAAACCAAAGCATAATATGAATATTTTATTTATTTTTGTTTGTTGTTTTTTTCATTATTTTGACGCAAAACACTGTCTGCACTTGACCTACATAAAGAGTTGGCGTTATATTCACCCGAGTCGCATAAGTGTCGCATGAAGAGTCACGTTTTTATCGAAATTAATTTAATGATGCACCGCCATAAAGTGTAAAAGTGCGACTGCACTTCATCGCACAACACTCATCTATTTTGCGTTTGAAAAAATACACGTACTCTGTGAATATCCTCATTAAAAAAAAAGTACAAAAAAGTTGATAATTATAGAAACTAATACTCTTTATCTCATCACACTGTATGGCTAATGCGCGCACCATACCGCACTATCACCCCTGCAAACAATGTCAATTCGCAATCTGCATCTACGCAACGCAACTATGCGAATACACCAAATACTCGTACACCAACTAAACAAACGAAAACGAGTCATCATCGCATCGTGTGCTCCTCTCCGCTTTGGGATTCCTAACAAGAAAAACATCCTACAAAGAATCTGCTGCAACTCTTTTTTTTTCTTCATTCATTTTCTTTTTTGTATAAGTTTTTTTTTTAATCAGCGATAAATAAAGGTATTTTAAGGGTAAGGTATGTTTTCGTAAAAAAATACGAGTGTCATGACACTTTTTTTCCTAAGACCCACCGTTTCTTAGGTATAACGATTCAAAAAGTTGAAGCTGAGTTACTGAAATTTCATTATTTTTTTAGCTTGAATTTCGTTCTTTAAGCCTGGTACGCTGTTCGCGCTAAATTTTAGGTGAGATAAAATTCCCATACAAGTTATCGATAATTTGTATGGGATCCATTTTAGCTCGGCTAAAAATTTTCGATAATTTGTATGGGAGATAAAATTTAGCGCGAGTTGCATACCAGGCTTCAATAGTTAAGAATATGGGGAAAGCAAAAAAAAAATGGAAATTTTCACCATTTTTCCGAATGGAGCCCTTCTCCCGAAACCATTTCCCTGGGAATTTTTGTTTAGAATAGGTCTGAATATATACAGGGTGTCCGATAGAGAATGGACAACCATAAAACGGCTGATAGCTACACTTATGACTGTTCTAAAAACAGACAGAAAAATGTTCTATCGCAACCAGTTCATATAATATTGGCTTTTTTTCGTTCAGTGTATTTAAAATTTTATTATCTTATGTTTTCGTTCACTACAACCATGAATGAATGAATTTTATTTATTTCTTTTTTTTATAATTTTCTACAATAATTGGATGAGTACATAAACACTTTAAAAATTGCATAGCTATTGCACATTTTCCTTAAAAAAAATTTTAAACCTGTTTTTTGATGCAAAATGTGAAAAAAGTATTTTATGAAAAATTTTAAACACCTGTGGTATAAAATAAATCTATAGAAAAGTGGCCAACTTTCTTAAAAATATTCACCTTAGACGAGAATATTTTTAAGAAAGTTAGTTTTTGTGACCTTTGACCCCAAGTAAATTTTTTTCCTGGTCTCGGATCGATTTAATTTATGATGGTGTTTCCAACAATCCTACCAATTTTCAGCTTGCTAGGAATTAATGTAACCTTGGATGTCTAAATTGGCCTGACTATTAGGTAAAGCCTGTATTAACTGGAACCCAAATGAGATGAGATTTCGCATATCGCATATGTAAAATCGTATATAAGAATTTTTTTTCCTTTGAAATTCGAACTGACCTAACTGGCGAAATTATATCATTTCTGGTCTTTTGAAAACGGGCTTTAAGATTTTACATTGAGATTCGATAGGAGATAATTTGTGAAAATATCTACATAATTTGTACTTTGTTCGAAAGTTTTTCCATGTACTTGTACCTAAATTTCGGATTCTATGGCTATAGTTTTTGAGTAAAATTATTGTTTTTTATGATCGAATAACGATAAAAGACAATGTGAAAGCTATTTTTCTTCTAGTTTTACGATTTTACCAAATATGTATTTTTTTTTCAAGTGATGTATTTGCACAATTTTTTTCTGATTAAATTATTATTTTTAGATAGCCTATTTATGTATAAGGCTTCAAAATTTCTTTTTCTTGACTCTTCTATGATTTTTTTTTTTTTCAATTGCAATATTAGTCATCAAACCATCCTTTTGAATTTGACTTCTAATACCTCAAAAACAGATCATTTTACGGAAAATTTAAGGATACATTAAAAATTTCTATTTATGTATGTAATTCCTTACAAAAAAGTAATGTTTACTATATTAGAAATTTTTTTTTAATACATTTAAGATCAGTTTAGAAAAACCATTAAACCATTAAAACTGACACATCGAGAAAGTAGTTAAATTTTACGTTTTGCACTTCAGTTTTTACATTACAGAAATTTCAGAATGCATCCATTAAAAGCAGAATTATATTTTTTTGACTCCTGCCATAGTCTATAGTTTGCAACGGGCTTTTGGTCTGGTAAAATACCGATTTATATTTAAATGTAGTTTGGAGCATTTTTTGTTTAAAATGAATGATCGAGCACATCCACGATGATGTCGATGAATTTGTCATAAGAGTCAATATCCAGGCAACATATGTACTTGTGCATTGTACAATAATTAGAAAGAATTCACCTTTAAAATGGCAAAAAAAGTAAACATTCATTTAAGATTAACACGACTAGGCCCAAATAGATAATTTAATTAATTAATTACATTATTTAAGACATAGGTATCTACTACAGCCTTATAACAAAAACTTATCTTATACAACGAAAACCGAAAATTTCTTTAATTTCTTTTTGATATTTTTGGTAATGATGCACTCGACACTCGAGGTTGAAAACTTTGCTATCTAAAGAAAATGTAGGATATGCTGGGGTAATTTTGGGCTTAGAATCACATAGTTTTAACAAGTCACAATTGGGAATGTCAACTTCACAAAGGCTCTGGGGTTTTTTTTGTTACATTTGATTTATTTATGTGATCAAAGTTCGCAAATACTTATATATATCCTTTTAGGTTATTTCTTTTCTAACGCACAAAATAAATTAATACAAAAGCTCCATAGTACGGTCATCGGGGTGTATGAGTAACATTTTTTTCCAAAAACTGTAACCCCTATCATCTAGGGTCAACATAGGGCCCAAGTAAGTTCTTTAGCTATTGTTATTATTTTAAACAATATTGACTTTATTGCAGCAATCAAGAAAACCAGAAATTTAAAAAACAAATATGAATATTAAATAGTTTTTGAGATACAACTACTGGCCGTTTAACCCGAACCTTGCTTTTAAATATTTAAAAAAAAAAAAAAATACACAAACAAGCTTAATGAGAAAATATAAAACTCCTTAAAGAATTTCATTTCCGTATACATTTTCTCAATCAGAATTTTATCACAATTCTAGAACTGCATTCCTTATACACATCATTTCTGTTCAAATTTTCTTCTTTATTTATTTTTTTTTTTTTGTACCATCAATGGGTGAAAATTTACTCTGTCATTAATGCGTATGCTATAGCTACTACTTGTCCTTAGTATGCTAAAGAATTTCATAAAAAAAAAATAATCATCATCATGCATTTAATATCCCTTCCTTGAATCACTATGATGCTATACAACGAGTACACATATGTATAAAGTCCACTTAAACAAAAAAACACAAAAATAAATAAAAACAAAAAAAAAACTAAAATAAATACAAACAGAAGAAAAATAAAAAAAAGATTCAATATGCTTGATTCTTAATTGCGCTACCAGATAAAATCTAGAAATGAATAAAAAAAAAAAAATACAAAAAAAAAGAAAGAATCATTTCGAAATTGGAATCACTGCGAACCACAATTTATACTTAATATATGCATTCAACCCGAACAAGGCTTAAAAGAGAACTCATCACAAAAAGGAATGCTGAATGGTATTCGCCAGACCTGGCGCCGTCCCCGTATATATGCGCCTCTCTCTGATGGTAACTCAAACTCTAACTATACATAAAACTCTTTGGGTCTCTGGAATTTAGGTCGGAAAAAAAGATTTCCTTAAGGGATTCTTCTGTTTTTTTTTTTTTTTTTTTTTGTATTTTTCTGTGAGATGTGAGATGCGTCCCATTACCTCCGTCTCATTGTCGCCAATAGTTTAGTCCATCAAGCATCACACAAAAAAGCCACACAAAAGTCGGCGACAGACCCCAGAAGAGTCGTAAAGGTATAGAAGTAAAAGGGGTATCAATGAATTTGCTATTTAATTTTAAAAAATCCCAACAAATTACTTTGCAACAACATACCTAAAGGCAAATGAAGATTCCTCGGCGTTCACAAATTGATCTGATAATGGCACACACTCTCCCGAAAATCACATTATATCGATCGCTCTCGGAAAGAACTTCGTGATTCAAATGCTTAAAATTTCCGCAAAACAAAAAAAAAAAAAACAAAACCAAAACAAAAACAACTAAAGCAAAAAAACAAAAAACCTAAAAAAACAATCACACACAAAAACGAAATGCAAATCAAACAAAAAAATTTGTATTCAATTCACGCACTCGAAAAGCGTTCCCCGCGAGAATATATCGGCAACAACTAACTTTCCGGAGTAACAAATCAATTTGAATGCAATTTAGGTTTTCGTATCGTGAGTCGTGAGAGAATAGCAGCAGTAGCGAGCACAGCACACAGCGAGAGTATAGTTGTTAGCGTTTTGGTTGCGGTCGTTTTGCCGATATTATTGTCGCAGAAGCGCAGTATTTTGCCGAGCCAGCCGTATTCGACGATTTGTTGCACTCGACTGAGTGATTCAGAAATTCAGATTGCCCATGCCATGCCATATATATTGACACACTATTTTGTATCGGTGGTATGTCACACAGAGAAGTAGTGGCAGTGGCAGTGGAAGCAACAGCAGAAGCAATACTGTCAGAACCGAGCAGTGGCAAGATAATAGACCGGATGGGAATCGTGTATACTCGACTCGTATATGTTCTGCAACAACCGAATGCTGCTGATGATGATGTTGATGGTGGACCAGAGAGGCCGATATACAACACGGTAACTTCTTCTTGTTTGGAAGTTTTAAACCACCATCAAAAGCCAGTAGTTGTATAGTCCAAACCGATATGGATGAACTAACCAACCAACCAGCTACTAATTCAGCACTCTGGCAAATCGACTCTCGACTTGACTCGCACTCGATTCGATTTGACTCGACGTCGTCAGTCCTTGTGCCGTAATCTTCAGGGAAGAACTAAAGTTGCGTAAAGAGAAATGCCCCTTGCGGGCAAACAACATACTGAATTTAACAGCAGGAGCTGGCCAATAGGCCGGTGCGGTGTAGATGGCCAGCGCGGTCGCGGTCAGGTTTATTGCTTTAACTCTGGTCTCTGCGAGCTCGCACTCTCTGTTGTTGGTTGGGTTGAGTCATTTATGCTAGATGGTGTTTTATTCTTTCTTATTTTTCTTTTTTTTTTCATTTTCTGTTTAACCTTTATAGGGTAAGTAAGAAAGCAAACGACACAAAAATGTTGTATAGCAAGACAACACAAAAAAAAATAAAAAAAAAAAAATAAATAAAGTGAATTAGTTGAAATTCTACATCGCAGGCTGTTTGAAGAAGTGAAGAGTTTGATTTGGTGGACACAAGAGCAAATGATTTTAATAGAACAAAACTTACATGATTGTTTTTAATTCATAGTAATTAATAATAGGGTGCTATTATGGTTAAGTTTAAATATAAAAGTTATGGAATTTAACATTTCACATTTAGCTAAAACATGGAATGTGCCAGGATAATCTTTGACTTGGTGCTAAAACTTTTTTGGTTTCTCCAGAGATATTTTGTTTCAAATTTGGTATAAGATTGTATGTAATGTGCGATATTATAATCCTTCTTGGCTTCGCCTACAATATATATCTGTTTAAGGCAAAATCTATGTTACGGGCATGACAAGCTTTACATCTTATTTTGTGATAGATGTTACAAATTTTAGTCATGAAAAAAAAAAAAAAAATGAAAAATTGAACATGTTGGACGTACAGCTCTAAGATACTTATATGATAAATGTTGAGTAAAGTTCCTTACATTGAGTTCTATGGTCAAAGAGAGTTTCACTCATTCAACGAAGACCGCTTTTGATAAAATAGACTCGTAAATAGAATTTATTTTCGAAATCTGTTCTAAAAGCTGTGTTAAACTCAGAAAATAAATTTTATTTACGAATATATTTTATCGAATGGGGTTGCGAATTTACAAGAAGATTTGTATAGTGTACTCATTTTTTTTAGTTTAAGTTTATAATAAAGAGTAAGATGATATTGAGAAGATTTTCGTTAATACGCTTCTTTTCGATAAAATAGAAGCAAACACATTTTTTTAATGATCAAACACTCTAGTGCACACTGCACATGCACACCCAAATATACGTTGTTTCTGTTTCTTATGGTACTTGTTGAATTTACAGGATATCATTCTCCCCTTTCCTATCCTATCACACTGGATTTCTGTTATAGCTAGTATATCCACCTATTCTTCACAAATTATTTGCTTTTACGTAATATGAGATCCGTTTCTTAAAGGGTAGCGGCTAACTAACTAACTAATGGTAGGTGGGATAGAGTGGAAAATGGTAAAAATGACATTTCCTATAGATATTTTAACTAAAGTACCTACCCAAATTTCACAAACCATGTGCAATGAATTTGTGAAAAAATTGTTCACGATATAACAATCAGTCATGACATGATGATAGAAAATATTGAAAAATGGGTCCCACCTTTCTATCTGTATTTCGATCAGTCTTAGCCGCTGAACGAAAAAATGTTTATTTTAAGAGCAATTTTTTCCTATAATAACTATTATTATTACTATGCAGGCCAATTCATTTTTTTTTATCAAAATACACCACTATTAAGAAGGTTTTTCTATTGTTATTATTTTTTTTTTGTAGGTTCATGCAAATTAAAACAATAGCAATAAAAAATATAAGAAACATTAAAATTTCACTTCGAAAATTAAAAAAAAAAGTTACTCATACACCACGTAGACCCTTGCTTTCGTTCTACGTGAATTTTGATTAGATAAATGCAAAGATGTACCAAAAATTAGTTATTCTTCGATGTTTAATTGTGAATTATGAAATAACATTTGATATTATATCTGTGAAGTTATACATATTTAATGCACTGACTATACTAGAAAATAGGGGAAAAAGAAATAATTGCACATAGTTTTTTTCTTGCTCTTAAGGACAAGTATTGGTTTCGTGTGAAATAAAATCGGGTCGCACGTACTTGCTCTTGCAGTTCAAAGCACACAAGCTCATGAAAAATCAAGGTCTAGTGATTATGTGAAGCCTAGGCCAAAGTGTTCAGCGATATGATAAATGTCAAATCAAAATTTGGAATGAGTACACACAAATTTTGAAGTAATATGGAACTCGTGAATCCAATATATTAACGTTTGAAGTTCGTATTTAAGTTGAATTTTTCATAAACTGGGGAAAACACTAGAATACCCATATCGTCGGTCTCATAAGGAAACCTCGTAACTCCATTTTTTTTTCGAAAATTACTTTTGTATATATAAGTGAATATTTAAACATACATATTTAGAAATAATGATTTTTACAAAAAATCCATTTATTAAGAGTTTTGGTATGGGCATAAATTCCCGAATATGTACGAAACAAAAAACATTAATGATATAGCTTTACCATTTTCCTGAGAAAGTTCGTTTTGAAAATAATGATGGAAAATCCTTGTCCTCTCCCACTTACCACCTTCTCACTAGTTATTTGCCTGTGAGATTCGCCGGGTTGACTTCAGAAATCCTCTCGGATTTGTACTGTTCCTTTTCTGAGGTCAAGTGAATTCTGGCTGTTTTAGTATTTGGTTTTTAAGCATACCTTTCTTTTAACTGATTTGTTTAACGCTATAGTAAAACCGTAAGAAGTTAAAATTTCTACCAAATTTATTATGGCCGAATGTTTTCTCCAACCGTCATTGGAAAAATCGTCTCTTCTAAACGCTGAATAAAATTATGTTCAGTATCCGAACAATATTAAATATTTAATTATATTTAGTCATTAAAGAGTCCTGGAACTCTAATCTCCAAAATATATTTGATTGTTGTAATGCATGCAGCAATCCATACATTTATTTCTGTACATGCATCGGTTTTTTTTCTCCTAAAAGGAAGTTAAGTTAGTGAACTCAGAAACTCCAGAGAACGAGAAGTAATTAATGTCAAAACTAACTTCAAGTACGTTTTTGGTCCTCAAAAATGTTAACAATAGGAACTACATTATAATGTAGCTCTTCTTTGTGTCTTCCGAAGTTCATATGTGCGTATCTTTTTATATCCATATGTACTTTATTTCTTTTTTATTATTTTTTTGTTGTATTCTTTGTCTTGCATACCGCGACCCAATATCTTGATTTTATTTTAATTTATTTTTTTTTTTTTATTTTGTTTTATTTTTATTATGTTTTACTTTTTATTTTCTTTGGATTTTATTTTAGTTTTTTTTTTGTATATTTTGTTGTTGTTGTTGTACGTTTTGTTCGTAATTGCTACTGCCCTTGTTGATGGTGTTGTGCTGTTGTATATGAAATAAAATTCCAATCGTTTAGGTTTAACACCGCATCAGGAATATAGATAAATTCAAGCCATTATCTGCATCTATGGATGGAGTATAGGAGCTTGGATGGAGGATACACAGTATACGAATATGTGCGTTCTTGTGCGATGTTCCTTCTTGGATACACTGCAGCAGCAGTTACCATCAACAACACCATCATCGACACCACACCATCACTACACTATTACCATCAACACCATCATCGTCCAACAACCAGAAGCAACAGTCAGTGTACCAAAAACTTAAAGATGCAGAAAGTGTTCACCATCAGCACTCATTAAACAGGAGCGGCATGCCGCATCATTGTATCATATAGTTTCAGAAATAAAGTTGCAAGAGGTCTTCATAAGTCAATCATCAAGATTGATTTACAAGACCTTTTAAAAAACAGTTTGATAGGTAAGCCCAACTAACAATTTTGCTTCTATAAAGCTTCATAGAAACTATAAAAGAACCTGTTGTAAAGCTTTACAGAAGCAAAATGGTTTTTTTTTTAGTACCACTCGTTTCTGTTTTGCTTACCCAATTTCAAAAGACTGGTAAAAAGGTGTTGAAATTAGTGAAAAGGTGTTAAACATCAAAGAAGCTTACATCCAAATGTAGCTTTTCCTCTCAAAAAATTATACAATTTCTAAGGATTGGTAAAAAGGTGTTAAGATTAGTCTAAAGGTGTTAAACACCAAAGAGGTTTAGATTAAAATCCATCTTTTCCTCCCGAAAAAAAATGTACAATTTCAAAAGATTGGTTAAAAAGTTGTTAAGATTAGATTCAATTCCAGCGGAAAAAAAATTTACAACTTCAAAAGATTGGTGAAAAGCTGAAGCTGTTGAGATTATTGAATAGGTACACCAAATAAATTTAGATTCAAGCCCAGCTTTTCCTCCCAAAAAAAATGTAAAATTAAAAAAATTGGTAAAAAAAGGTGTTGAAATTAGCGAAAAGGTGTTGAACATGTAAAATTAAAAAAATTGGTGAAAAGGTGTTGAAATTAGAGAAAAGGTGTTGAACACCAAAGAGGCGTCAATCCAAATTTTTGCTGCATTTTCCGATAAAGGAAATAAAAGATTCAACTCCGAACAAAGTTCAATAAATCGATTCGAAAAGCTACAACACTACCCCTTCAACTATATTAAAAAGACACATCGATACTACGTGATCGGCACCAAATGGAGAATAATTATAATAATTCTTAAGCCTTTCAAATATACGCGCCTAGATAATGGTTCTTTTTGTTTTGCATAATCAACTCGCAACACTCGGGGTGCGGGACACGTCTCTGGTCTCTCTCTCTTGTCTCCAGTCTGATATGACTTTGGATGCATATTGCAGCACAAGTGTTGTGGCAGGCAGGCAGTTCCAGTGCCAGTGCCAGTGCAAGTGCAATTGATTACCATAAAAATTCGCAGGAAAGCATGGAGATTATCTAATTACGTTACACATCTTTGTTTATGGGCCTCAGTGCGTAGCGCGCATTTATCGAGGAATTCACTTGAAACTTTATAAAAAATAATATGTATATAAAAAATCGATCACACAAACTAATTGGAGCTAATTTCGAGCTAAGCTCTTAAGGAGAATTGGGTACCCATGAGTGTACGATATATATTTGCTAATCGCATCATATTCGCCGCACTTGCAGGCAGACACATCATCAGCCAGTGAGACAGGAGCCGACCGTTCGGCTCGTCTCAGCGAATAACTGACTCTGGCCTGGCTCCCCGGGCACTGGGGTAACATCGATTTCGGGTCATTGCTATTTTGATGGAAATTCGAACTGGCGCTGGCGTTGTTGTTGTTGTTATTATGTTATTACTTTGATGATGGCTGGAGCTGACGACGACGACGTCGAAGACGACGACGCCTTATGAGAAACAACCGACACTGACAGACATGGTGGAGCATGGGGGTAAAAATGTGGGCTTGTGGTATACCTACTTAGATGACATGTGGTGTCCAAATGAATGAGAGAGAATATGGATAAAAAATGAACGATAGTGCTATTAATTGCTCGTTTTGTTTTATTATAATTTTTTTTGTTTTATGTTTCTTAATTTTATGTGTGTTTTTTTTCGGGTGCACACGTTTTTGAGCTTCTTTTGTTTAATGTTTCAATTTTTTTTTACTGTGACATTATTTATTCAAATAACTATAGTGTGATATTTTACTTGGAAAAGGTCATTGTTCTTCTAATTTGGGTTTTTTTTTTGGAGTTTAAAAATAACTTCATTTGAGAAGGACAAAGCTTGGTTTTCATTTTCAGTTATTAATTGCAAATACGAGATTTTTGACACATTCCTCATTCGTCTTCTCTTTTGATAAATCATTTAGATAACACGATCCTCACTTGACATAAACGTGCTTTTGTGATACCTTCTAAAATATTTTGAAAAGAATTTTCGGTTTGTAAAGAATGTTCAATTCAGATTGGTTCCTGGTCATAGCGACATGGCGACATATAGCGACATGGCGACATAGCGACATGGCGACATGGCGATATGGCGACATGGCAAAATTGCAACATAGCGACATGGCGACATAGCGACATGGCGACATACAGACATAGCGACATTGCGACATGGCGACATAGCGACATGGCAACATAGCGATATGGCAACATGACGACATTGTGCCATGGCGACATAGTGACATAGCGGCATTGCGACATGGCGACATAGCGACATGGCGATATAGCGACATGGCGATGGCAACATGCCAACATGGCGACATAGCGACAAGGCAACATGCCGACATGACGACATGGCCACAAGGCGACATGGTGATGCGAAATGTCCCTCATGGCGATATTTCGCATCATCGAACTTCAAGCTTTACTTACCTTTTTTAAAAGATATAAGATTATCCATTTTTAGTCTTTATATGCCAATCTTTAACATAACACAAAAATATAACCTTTATTTTATGTATTGAGTATTTTTTATTCACAATCTCATCAGCAGTACAAATTAAATTGTATATGCAATTTAAAAAGTCGGTATACATTCATTATTAATTTACTGTAATATAAATTGGAATTTTGAAACAAATCAAACTTGCATCTTTATTATCGCCAGCTTCCCATATCATTGTTCCCCGCATCTACGATAGGTTTTATTTTAAAATGTATATTTTTTTTAAAAAGCAATAAATTAAACTTACCACTGGCAATGAACTATTCACATAAACAGCCGCCGAATATGACTTTCCTTCTGGATTATTTGTAATGCATTCATCTTGTCCATCACATGGATCCGGACTAATGGTTGCTTGAGTTCTAATAGCATTGAACACCCATCTAACACTATGCTTTAAAAATTGTGTGTCACTATCTAGAAAAAGTAATAAAAATTAAGTTATAAATCAATATTTTATAGAATGAAAATAGAAAGGTAATATTTTAAAATTTTATAGGGTACTTCAAATAAAATATGAGTAAAGAAAACTTAAGGTTAAACATAAAAATTGGATTTAAAATAGAATAAACATACTAAAACCTTTTACACATGATCTTTAAAGTGTCTGAACATTAGATGCTTTGATACGATTGGGAATTACACGAAAGCTATTTAGATTTGCGAGCTTGTGCAAAAGTTTCAGCTGTGACACGAATTTTTTAATCTATCTATCTAATTTTCAAGCTTATTATTATTTCAAGCTAACTTAGGTATATCTATATGAGTGCGATATTTTGAATGGAAACTTATGTATATCAAGTTTAACTCCACGTCCTAAAAGAATTCCTTCGTTCGTTTTAAAAAAAATGTGAGTTTTCACTAGCACTTTCGTTAACGAATAATAATTTTCAATTTATCTTTGTCAACTGGAGGTTTCCTAGATGAATTCAAGTTCTCGTATATAGATTCAGTTTATAAGTCTGGCAAAAAGAATTTGGTAGAAAATTATATAGCGATTTCTAAAATATCTGCAATTCCAAAGCTGTTTGAACTAATTTGTAAAAGATATTTTATATTTTCATTTCATTTTGTTCATTTCATTTATTACGTAATCTTATGCTACATATATAGTAAATTTGTTGCATTCTGTATCAAGTTGACACTTTCTATTCCTACTGATTTTATTAGAACTTTTGGTATACATATGTCTCTCAATTTTAATCGCAAAAATATAATCTATCGGCATAAATGGTATGATTAATGACGAAAAACAATGTTTACAAATTGGTAACATTACTTCTAAGACGATTAAAGTTCTTTCGGGTGTACCACAAGGTAGACAGCTCGGTTCGCTTCTTTTTAATGCACTATTTGGTTCGTCAAATTCTTGAACACTGTTCAATTGTTTGGTTTCCTTTGACTTCGATTGGTATAAATCGCATCGAAAGAGTTTAAAAAGTTTTTAATGTTTGTAGTAAGGCAACTTAAATGAGAATTGATACTCATTCTTACAATTCAAGAAGGAAGCTTGTTGTTTGTTCATACCTAATGTTTTTCTTATCGCATGAAAAGTTTGAATATTTTCCAAATTTTTGAAATATATGTTCCAGAAAGAAGAATGCATCAACGTAATTTTCTTGATGTCCTTAAACATTTTATTGAGTAGATTTAGCAATGAATAGAATGGATTCATTTATTTTTTTCATTTCATTTATTTTATTAAATCAACTTAATTTTAAGATTTACATCTTATTTATAATTAAGTGCTAATTAAGGAAAATTACAAAAGGCATCTTCAATTAAATTTAAAAAAAAATATAAATAAAAGTTAAAAAAAAAATAATAGAGCAGTTTATAATATTTACATCCCCTAAAAATTACATGAATAAAGTTAATAGCAAAAGAAAACAAGTTAACAGAACAGCAGCAACATCAACAGCAATCATTAAACTGGGGCCCCATCTAGGACATAGAGTAATATAAAAATAAGTTTTTCTTAAATTTCCGTACTGTGTCCACATTCCTAACATGTGTTGGAAGGGACAACAATATTGTATTTATTAAATTAATTTAGTTTATAATGAAAATTGTAAAAGATTATTAATCTGTAGATGAAAAAGGAATAAATAAAATTTGAAACTTGGTCCAGCGGGCTGCAATAACACCTATTTTCTATTTAATCAACGTTCTGGTTTTAGCTGTGCTCTTCAATTTAAAGTTCATACAACTTTAAGCGATACAATTTTGTAGTGGGTTTGTCCAAGAGCCCAAGTAATGTCGTAAATGGGAAAACCTCATTTATAAAGAAAAGAGTCATAAATCCCTAATCTGCAAATTGAGGGCGATACTTATTCTAAAGTGATTTTATTAATTAATAGTCTATTTAATAGACCCGAGCTCCAGAGCAAAAATAGAACAAATTCGTTCAAGACTTTTTATTGGCGATTATGATTCCTTGGCATACAAGAATACTCCAGCCAAAAGTGCTACTAAATCCGTTGGTGCATTTCTGAGAAAACGGCAACACTGGTCGGTTTTCAGTTTTTTTGATTTAACTCGAAAACCAAGCCTGACTTTGAAATGGTTCAAAGACACTTTTCATAGCAAATTAAATTTTCTGTCAAGTTAAGATGGTTAATAAATTTTAAAAATTATTTTTGACTAAAATTCTAACCTAAAATCAAAGAAAAAAAAGTTAAAAAATTGACAATTTTATTTTTTCTTACTAAATCAAGGGGCATTTTGTGTATGTAGCCGGGACGTCCAAACTTTGTGCTAATGAAATAAAGTAGAGGTAAAATCCTTTGATAATATGCAATTTTAATTTTTTTTTGTCAAGAAACAACTTAAATGTACCTATTCAAAAATTAGCACTTTTTCTAAATTTCTGACTTTTTTAGTTAAAAGCAAGTTTTTAAAACTCGATAAAATCGTATTAATTGGTAACTTTTTGACTTTTAAAGTAAACATACTTCGAAGGATTGATTTAATATAAACTAAATATGGCAAACAAAAAAATTTAATTGCATCCTTATGGCCTTTGGTGCAATTTTGTGTATGTGCATTTTTATAAATACGGGTTGAATGGATGGACGGAGAGCCATTAGCTTTGGTCTATTGCATAGAAGAACATTTAATACCAACTCTTTTACTGTTTTCAATGGCCTGAAAAACAATTCTTGAAAAATCTGCGACCAACGAAAAGTTTCTCTTGAAAAACGAAAACAATACTCTAATGAGTTTGAAACAAAATAGCTCAGGCAAATTAGTAAATCCAATTGCACTTTTCGCGGGATAAATTTTTTTCATGGAACGTGTTTAGGTGAATGTCCTTATAGTAAAAGTGAATTTTTTGGGATGATAAGATATCGGGAACAGCCGCCATCTTGGAAAAGAGGTCGGTGTCGTTTTTATTTTATAACTCCATTTTTACTCATTTAAACCAAAAATGTCCAAGGATAGACTTATTATAAATTAAATTATCTAAAAAATGATATACAAATGAATTCCGTGAACTGGTTAAATTCAATTTTATAGTCGGTCAAAGTCCAGGTTCTTCTCGCAAGGTTAAGACAATATGACATTTTTTCAAATATCCGAAGAACTTTTTATTTGTTTGGGATTTTCTTAAAGAATGAATTATAGCACTTTTAAATATCTATAAAATGAGCCCTTTCTCGTAACTGTAACCAACATAATGTATGAGCCACCTAACGTCGAAGCTCACATTCTACTAGTCAAAAGTGAGAAAATAACAAGTTTTCTTCTATTAGATCGAGCAAATTTTTGAAATGGAGGCATAACCAAAATATAAGTAAACAGTTTGTTAACTATATTCGTCTAAATATTGAAACCTTTATATGGTTTTCGAGGTTTTAAATGAAGTGAATTTTCCAATTAATGTGAATAAGCTAAAGTGACATTATTTATAATTCTAAATATAAGAACTGATGCCCTGTCATTTTTCCTAAACATGAACACCTCAATCTCAGCATTACGATAAGTATAACTCAAGATATGAGGCGTGTAAGCCGTTATGTTTTCGAGACTATTGTGTTTAATTTTTGATTGTTTATTTGAACTATTGAAATGTTCAGTTAAAAAATCGTATATCATGACTTCGACGTTTGGTTGCTTCTGCAATGTGATGGTTACAAAAACAATAAAGGGTTCATTTCATCGATACTTAAAAGTGCTATAATTCATTCTTTAAGAAAATCCCAAACAAATAAAAAGTTCTTCAGATATTTGGAAAAATGTCATATTGTCTTAACCTTGCGAGAAGAACCTGGACTTTGACCGACTATAAAATTGAATTTAACCAGTTCACGGAATTCATTTGTATATCATTTTTTAGATAATTTAATTTATAATAAGTCTATCCTTGGACATTTTTGGTTTAAATGAGTAAAAATGGAGTTATAAAATAAAAACGACACCGACCTCTTTTCCAAGATGGCGGCTGTTCCCGATATCTTATCATCCCAAAAAATTCACTTTTACTATAAGGACATTCACCTAAACACGTTCCATGAAAAAAATTTATCCCGCGAAAAGTGCAATTGGATTTACTAATTTGCCTGAGCTATTTTGTTTCAAACTCATTAGAGTATTGTTTTCGTTTTTCAAGAGAAACTTTTCGTTGGTCGCAGATTTTTCAAGAATTGTTTTTCAGGCCATTGAAAACAGTAAAAGAGTTGGTATTAAATGTTCTTCTATGCAATAGACCAAAGCTAATGGCTCTCCGTCCATCCATTCAACCCGTATTTATAAAAATGCACATACACAAAATTGCACCAAAGGCCATAAGGATGCAATTAAATTTTTTTGTTTGCCATATTTAGTTTATATTAAATCAATCCTTCGAAGTATGTTTACTTTAAAAGTCAAAAAGTTACCAATTAATACGATTTTATCGAGTTTTAAAAACTTGCTTTTAACTAAAAAAGTCAGAAATTTAGAAAAAGTGCTAATTTTTGAATAGGTACATTTAAGTTGTTTCTTGACAAAAAAAAATTAAAATTGCATATTATCAAAGGATTTTACCTCTACTTTATTTCATTAGTACAAAGTTTGGACGTCCCGGCTACATACACAAAATGCCCCTTGATTTAGTAAGAAAAAATAAAATTGTCAATTTTTTAACTTTTTTTTCTTTGATTTTAGGTTAGAATTTTAGTCAAAAATAATTTTTAAAATTTATTAACCATCTTTACTTGACAGAAAATTTAATTTGCTATGAAAAGTGTCTTTGAACCATTTCAAAGTCAGGCTTGGTTTTCGAGTTAAATCAAAAAAACTGAAAACCGACCAGTGTTGCCGTTTTCTCAGAAATGCACCAACGGATTTAGTAGCACTTTTGGCTGGAGTATTCTTGTATGGCAAGGAATCATAATCAGCAATAAAAACTCTTGAACGAATTTGTTCCATCCAAAAGGGTCTATTCAATAGACTATAAGGAGTTTATACTAATATAGCTCTGATAGACAGCAGTGTCTCAGGTGTATAAAATCGTAAATGGAAAACCCCTTTAAAACAAAAAGGCTTAAATCCTTAAGTGGAAACTGAGCGTCGATCATTATTAATTATTGTAAAGTGATTTCAATTTATTAACGCTATAAAAGTGACACACTCTTATAGATAAAGGGAGTTATTTTTAATTTGCTCGTGTGTGACAGAGTCACTTGTAAGAAATATAAATAGAAATCGTAAATCAATTAATGTCCACCTTTTATTTAATTATTTAATTTAATTTTTTTAAACTATGTTTGACATAATACAAACCTTTGTCATTAAAAACTGCATGAACATACACAACACTGGATCTTTCCATTGAGCATGGTATCGTATTACAACTTGAAATTTCCAAAAGTAGAATATCGTAGCGAGATCCTGTGAATAGAAAAAAAAAAAATTTAGTTTATCGCTATCAACAAAAATAAGAACCTAAACAAAAGAAACGAGATTAAAGCCTGATCAGAATGTGACAAACTTTAAAGTGTTTTCTGTCGAATTAATCAATTTATAGATTATTACTGATTAGAATCGACCGACGTGAGGTTCGATTAACAATTTTCGAATTGTTTTGTCTGTGATTTTTTTTTATTATACTAACTTTGTGGTTAAATAGGGTTAACAAGTAGCTAATTGACGGTTGATAAAATATTGTAAAAGTGTGGAGTAAAGAGTGATGATGATGGGTTTATTGTAACGTTTGACTTAATGTGACATTTTTATTGGCTTGGTTCATCCACATTTTCTTTTTACGATAAGTTAAAGTAGCTGACTTGCCGTTTAACTGATAAAAATGATAACGTTATCTGTTACTTTCCCATTGTACTTTATTGCGTCATAAGGGCTAGTCATTATAACGTATGTAGAGCTTTAATTGAATGTTTAATTATTCCAGTGGATACTATCGTTTTATTTCTGTGTATAATTTTCTTATCATTTGTTCAGAAATGACGGTAGAAAAAAATATTTTATGCAAACTTCCTTTTTAAAAAGAAATCAAATCGAAATGAATAAGCAAAAAAAAACCTTAGTTCAACCTGTTTTATAGCAAATATTCGGTCTTTTGTTCGTATTTGATAAATGTTTCTATCCGTACAATTCGAACTTGAGGTTATATTCCAATATGACCTTAAGATAATAAAGAATTACAACATAAACTTATAGATTTTAGTTCAAATTTAGTGTGTAGCATTTTTTGGTGTAGCATAATTTTTTTCAGTCCCAAAATAAACCTACCTAGCCGGGTAGTACCAATTTTAGAAAACTTTAATAAAGGCTATCCTAAGTTTTCATCCTCGAGTGTCAAACGCAAAAAAAAAAAAACAAAAAAACAAAAAGTGCCTCTTCCTAAAATACGCTTTGCCCGTAAGGGTCTAGGTATCGGCACTATTTTTGGAGAGTTTTGAATACAAACAAACAAACCAAAATAAACCGAAAAGTCTTTAAAGCATAACCACTTGAACAACTTATATCTCAAATTTTATTGATGCATTAAGAATGTGTGATTTCAAGTGCAAGGGTTGTGATAAAAAGAAAATGGGTTTGAGTTTCACAGTGCCGCAGTTACATATTAAAATGTCACTGTACACATAATACTGTCCCGCTCAGGCGGGCACGGATCTCTATGTTGTTTTCAAACTGCGCTAACTTAATCAAAAATGTAAACTTGGAAGATAATTACCATTTTATGTTTACTGTGATGGATGTAATCTGCCCACATGACACATTATTTCCAATGAGACTAACGATATCCTTTTTATGAAAAAGTACTTGCAGTACAACAAGTAAGATAGGCATAAAGGAATACTAATAAAAGAAGGAATCAAGGAATTCTATTTTAGTTTTACAATATTAGAAGTATTATTTTAGCGAAATATGAGGGTTTGGAATAAGCGTAAAATCATATCCTGTGAATAAAATCGAATATGTATCTGTAAAAGTCACCTACCGTAGGTGCTGCAATTGATATGATAACTAAGAACCATTCAAACTGAATTTTTATTCTCAAAGGTAAAAATGTTGTTTTTTTTTTGAGAATGGAATGTAAGATTTTACACCTTTAACATTATTTCGGAGCAATAGGAGCGTATTGAACATAATTTAAGTGTGTTTTAGAACATGAATCTAAACAATAAAGGTTTTATAAGAACTTCTCTTAAACTACTCTATTCCTAATAAAAATAAACAAGTTACATTACCTACTTCTATATAAACTTTAATTTGTAACTTTTTATTTCTTTCGAAAATGTTCGATATTTGACTGCAGCACTTTCACCGATCTTCTCAGGTATCACATTTAATTCACGGGTAGTACTATTTTCTTCTCACTTGAATAATCAAAAAAAAAAAAATACCAGTGTCAAGTTCTATTAGCGTATCAGTATTTTTTAGTAGAGTTTTTCGATTTTATTTTGTTGCTTAACTGGAAAAATATTTAGGTACCTTATCATAAAAAGGATTATTCATTTTTGTATTGTCGTCGTTTTGTAAAAACATTGGTCTCCTTCTGCTTAGCATTCAAAAATACGTTGAAATAATATGCTAGATTGCACTAACATACATTTTTCAGCTTGATCAACCATCACCTCCTTCCCAATTTAAAAATTTCATTAATTATTTATTTTTAGATTAATTTAAAAAAAAAACTTGTATATTGCTCCTGCAATCCTGTTGATATTTCACCAAAAAACCAACAAACCAAAAAAATAACATTCTTTTGCATAACTCTGCTTAAAAGTCAGGTAGTGAAAATTTTATTTCAAATAAGGTCCTATCGATGCATGAAATAAAAAAAACAGACAGTGCCTTTGCGTGCAATATTAGGTACTTATTCCGAAGCTATGACTGGAGGATGTCCTGCACTCAAAACAACGCAGTTTATTTTTCATAACTCATAAGCAACTATTTTAAGTTGTGCTCCTCCACTGACATAATTTTATACGTTTATTGAAATTAAATAGTCCAAATTTTCCACGCTTTCCATTCATTCCAATAATTCGTCATTAAACACACTCGTTATAGGTTTTGTTCTCATTGTCAAGTAGTTGAGTACTCAAAAACTAACTGATAAAACTGATTTATATTTTAATTAAACTAATGTAAATACAATAGTCATTCTTACCGCAATCTTCATACGGGAGAGACCTCTTCCGAAGGCTTTGATTTAGATTTGTACTTAAAACTACATCTTTCGATAAACAGCTAACAACGAAAGCAGCCGCAATAGCTACGAATAAATTAAGTTTCATCATTAAAACCCGTCGGCGAAACCGTTTTCGAGAAATTATAGAACTCTTTTTTGGTATAGTTCGTTCAAGTAAAATTATTAAAAAATTGTGATGGATATTCAGTTTGTCGATAGATATTTATTTATATAATTTTTTTATTTCTCTCAAACAATAAACTGAAGTACTTGGAGCTATTTGTGACAATATACTGATAAGTTAGTTGTATTATCAGCCATGTTAAATACGACACAGAAGTTATATTGCGATATTTGATTTTGTGATTTTTTTTTTTTAATAAAGCTTATCCTTAAAAAGATTTCAGGAGCTGTTTAGAATCATAATACAAGTGATTTGATATCGTTAGTGAATTTTAATTAAATTTTTTTTCGCATGAAATATAATTAGTTAGTATTTAATGAATGAGTTAAAAGATTTTATGAATTAAGAAACTTATTTAGGTCAATTTGTTAGTTCGTCATTAATGTCTATTCTAAGACTTAAAAACTTCATGATAACTTGAGTTATCTATCAGCATTTGGAAGAGCCTCTTAGTTAACCGTTGTAATTATCTATAAATAGATAAATTGAATAATATTTGAAGAATGTACCTACTTAAACAAATTTCAAAATATTAAGTTTAAGGTAAACATTCATTGAGCTGAAGTGTGTTGCAGAAAAATTGGTTCAAATGGACGTGCGTTTCTAGATAGTATTTTTATCTTTTTTTTTTAATTTGATTGTTCCAATGGATAAAGTTGAAAAAACTTGATAGTTAATGAATAACTTTAGTTATCTGTTGTTTTTTTAAGAATTCCATTAAACATTTCAGAAAATACATATGTTGTTTTTGAAGTTCAACAGTTCTATTTACCTTTTTTATTTGATGGGAGGAATTGAATTTTTTCTAAATTTTCCTTTATCTTATACCTAATTTCCTTTATCTCCTGAATGACTGGACTGATTTTCGAAAATGATTTCCAAAGAAGAACAGTTTCAAGAAAATCCAAGGTTTATACAGTTTTGATGATGTAGATTGCATAGAAAAGAGAAATAATTAAATAATTGAAGTGTTGTTTTTTTTCACTTGAAATAATATTATGCATTCGAACATAAAAACAACTGAGTTAATTGATTACAATCTCAAAATTTGGACTTTCATTCAATCTAGTGAATTTTTTTTTTATTATTATTCATTTGGAATTTGAACCCTTTTATGGTCAGTTTACAAAAATGCTCATTTTGTTTTTTTTTTTTTTTTAGAAGTAATTTTAAATTGCAAATTCATGATGTTATTATTTCTCGGAAAATGAACATTAGAGTTTGTACAGTAAGTTGAGGTTATAGATGGGGATAAGATACGAATTCAGCAAATTCTTGAAAATTTACTATTTATTAATTACATCTTTAAATTTTGAGGTTAGAAAAACAACTGACACACCCATGGTCAATTTCAAGAACATTTAACAGGCTTTTGAAAATTTTAAATTACGTTTTTTGTATGGAACCCTACTAACAATTTTGCTTCTATAATGCTTTACAGAAGCAACAATTGCATTTGTAAAGCTTTATAGAACCAAAATTGTTTGTCGGGAACAAACGTCATTTTAGGATGTAAGAGCCTGATAAATATTTAAAAGGGCTTTATGAAATTGGCCCTCAGACCAATAAAACGTTCGCAATGATACCTTTAAATCGCAAGTAATTTTCTAATCAATTGAACTTGTTGGACCTTCTGATAAAGCGGTGAAGACTAAAGAATGGACTAAGATCATCGAATGTACAGCCATGTATAATTTACTACTTCTTCTAATGATAAATAAGAATGATTTCGTCTTCTCCATGCAACTCCTGCAGAAATCCAATGAATTTTTACATATAAGGGTTCAAATTTAAACCCGCAGTTTTAACTTCTAAAAACAATTGAAATACCATTGAGGAATTATATATTCTTTTATATGAAAGGAGAATACTTCTTTTTTCGGTGGATTTAAAAATATTATGAAAAAGCTTGTTTTTCTCAAAAATAGCTCTTACAATTTTGATTTTAAAAAATACGTGTATAAGGTCCTACTCATTAAATAGAAATAAAACTGTTATTAACGGTACCTGTCATATGTAGAGTTCTGAAGTTTTCGTAAACGGCTGAACGGATTTCAACAAACTTTTAAGTGGCCTTATAGCTGAACTCATCCCTACTAGCAATTTTGCTTCTAAAATGCTTTACAGAAGCAACAATTGCATCTGTAAAGCTTTATAGAACCAAAATTGTCTGTCGGGATAGTCGTTACTAAAGTCAAGATTTTTCACAACTTATGTCTAAATTGAAAAAAAAACTGTTACGGTACTTAAAATCTATTCCAACCAACAAAAACAATGAACAAATTTCAGGTACGTTGGAATGTCCCTAGTGTTGAGTCCAAAGTCTGGCACTAAAATTGGGAAAAAAAGAGTGTGTATACAAATGCACCTACACGCGATTGAAGTTAAGCTAGGGTGTCCATTTGGGACCTTAATAAAAAGAGAACATTTTACTCTAGAACCTTTAAAAAAAGAGGACTTAAAAGAAAAAAAAAACAAAGAACAAAAAAGAGAGTAATTGATAAGAAAACGCATAAGCAGAACAAATTTATTTTTCCTAAATAGTTACTTAAAAGTAGTGGATCTGGGACACAGGAATTACGTTAAAAATGATCAAATCTTTTCAAAGAAGAACGCGTCCATATTCTCAGTTATTGTAAATCTTTTGAATGGATGTTTAACTTCTCTAGAGAAGTAAACTTTGGAATGACTGCACAAGTCAGCTTTTTGACGAGCCACAATTTATTTAAATTTTTAAGAAGTACTTAGATAAAAAGATCGAGCTGAAAGGCAATTAAACTGAGATCCGTGTAGAAAAAGAAATTATAAAATATGTAGATCGAAAACGAAAAACAGAACATCTCTTTTGAATTTAAATGCGATGAACACTTTACCTTAACTGTGAGTGGGCAGAGTTTGAGAGTTGAAACAACGAGACAGATAATCGTAACAATCTTGAAAAACTATGGACGAAAATAAAAAAAGATACTAAAAAGAGGACATTTGAAAAATAGAGAACAAAAAAAGAATACTATGAAAAAAGAGAGTGTAAAAAAGATCAGAGTTGAAAAAGAGAACATGTTCTCTTTAAAAGAGATGTTCTGGAAACCCTAAGTTAAGACAGAACCATAATTGGCGGATGGAGTCGGAAGCTACTGTCAATTGTTTTTGTTTTCTTTGTATTTTCGACAAGTTCTCATCCGTCGAGTGCGGTTGCGAGCGCTGTTCCCCTCCGTTTTTATCCGAAGATCCGACAATTATAGTTCTGGCTTTATACTTCTCACCGAAATTCATTTAGTAGGTTCATACAATAGCAAAACTGTTTAACAATAGTGAGCAACTAGACGGTGCTACTTGTTGATTCCTTTAAAATTGCTTTTTCAAAAAGTTAATTTCCATACTTTAAATTAAATAAAGACCCTTGGGGTATTCGTGAAACGGTGTCTTTAATGTCATAGATAACATCTCAGAATCAAAAATCAAAGACGTGATCTCGTTCCTCAATACAATAAAGTGGATTTAGAACTGCTAAAACACTTGTTTTTCCCTTTTTTAAACCCAATTTAAAATTTATTTCAAATAAATCCATTTATCACTCACAGGTTTCATGAGTTTTGGTATCAAAACGACGCATTCTGCGCTAATTGGGTCATCAATCTCGGTTTGCTTTGACCGCCATCTCTACCTACCTACCTAGGGGTATTCATGCAACGGTGTTAACTCTTGGTAAACCTAGTAAAATGGTAAATATGGTAAACAAATAGGTCTACTCCATATAAAGTTTTGTCACATTTACCAGGTTTAACAGGTTTACCACCATTTCATGAATATCCCTAATTAATTTGATTTGAGTGGATATTACAAAGTTGTAAACAAAAGGTGTGTTTTTTGTTTATCTATATAGATTTTGTGCAAAAAAACGAAATCGGGATTTTTGAAATCCACTGGCACCACTGTACATACACTTTGGCAGCTGTCTGTCAAAAATGTGCCGTGCTCATTTTTTTTTTTTAAAGCTCCGTAGTGGTATGGCCATTACACCCATGATGGATCCAAAATTTTTTTCACAAAAAATCAAAACCATTCGCATGGTTATTGCATCCATGTTGGATTGCAAAACATTTTTTGTAACAAAAAACCAAAAATCATTTGTATATTCTTAGCTACATTTTAAGACCATGGCCATTAACATTAGTTGCGTTGTTCTTGTGTTAATAAGCGTTTGAAGGTAGTCATAATTAATTTTTTTTTTTCGATTTTCTAAAAATCAAACGTGGAAACTTTTTTATTTTTATATCTAATTTTTCGAAAGAACTTTCGTAATTTTATATATAGGAGTATTCACGACCAGGGCCCTATTTCACCAACTACAAGTTACAAGCACAAATTTGTAACTTGTAGATCACAAGTACAAATTTGTAGAATGGAATTCTGTTTCACAAAGTACAAATAAGTAATTTACAAATTTGTGATTATCGAAAAAAAAATTACAACTAACTTTTGAAAACCACAAGTTTGTAGAATTATTGTTTCACCAAATATATTTTTTTCTTGTAAACAACAAGTTTATCTCACAAACTTGTAAAGCTCGTTGTGGTCTTAGCGGTGACCGTTGAGTTACTTAACTCATAACGACATAGGTTAAAATTGGTTTCAAATGAAAACTAAGTTAATAACGAGTATGAAAAAATAGGATTGCCATTTTTAAAACTTGAGCTCTTATTTGGCAAACCTATTTTAAACGGAAAATTGTCAAATTACTAATACTGTCATATCTTAGTAGTTTGATCAAATAAGAAAATTTTTTTGGCATGACAAACAAAATTGTAAATATATATTAAGATTTTTGTATTGCTGGATTATTTTTATATTTATTATTTTATAATCCATATCCATGGATTTATAAAAGTGAAATAAAAATATTGTTAATAGTGAGGAAAATTAATAAAATAATTTAAATAATGAAGAACTACAAATATGAGAAATAAAAACAAGCTTCTTTGATCAAAAGAGAACGAATTTTTACATACTTAAGAGGTAGGTTATAGCGATCAGGAAAATTTTTTCAACAGATATTTTGTGATCTTTTCATTCGATTTGAAACACAAATGCTATACCAATTTTTAAAGCATTTGTTTTCCATTACAAATAAAAAAAAAAAAACAAATATTTATTACAAATAAAAAAAAATGCGTTAAAAAAATATTGATTGCAACTGAAATAAATTGAATTTAAAAAAAAAATATTGCAACTGAAAAATATTTGCCTTAAAAAAATATTTATTGCTTTTGAAATTAAAAAAAAAATCATTTATTGCAAGTAAAAAAATTTTATAATGAAAAAAAATTGCATTAAAAAAATTTTTATTGCAACTGAAAAATATTTGCATTAAAAAAAAATATTTATTGCAAATAAGAAAATTTGCATTAAAAAATGTAATTGCAGCTGAAAAATATTTGGATTGAAAATAAAAATTTTATTGCAAATTAAAATATACTAAAAACAAATTGTGTGCATTCAATATTTTTTCTTAATATTCGTCGAATTTCTTACAATTTTGGGTATCTGACCATACCTACATTAGTTATTTCAACTACCTATACTATTGAGCCTTATCTAAGACCAAAAAGTCGAAACTGTGAGGGATTCGACGAATGTTAAAAAAAATATTTAATACACACATTTTGCATTAATTTTTTTTTAATGCAGAAAATGTTTTATATGTAATATAATTATTTTGTAATGCAAAATATATTTATTTGCAATAAAAATATTATTTCAATGCAAATATTTTTCAGTTGCAATAACATTTTTTTAAAGCAAATTTATTTATTTGCAATAAATATTTTTTTTAATGCAAATATTTTTCAGTTGCAATAAAAATTTTTTTAATGCAATTTTTTTACTTGCAATAAATGATTTTTTTTTAAATTTCAAATGCATTTTTACAACCCTGAATAATAATAACATAGCTTTTCTAAAAATAATAATAATGGCCTTCGGCGTAAGGCCATTTTAAACACTTTAATCACTCTAAATACGGTTTTTACAAACTTGTAACAAAAATGACATACGTCTTGACTCTTGTAGAAAATTTTCACAAATAAATAGAAACTTGTAACTTTTTTTTTTTGGTGAAACAGAAACCCACAAGAAACTTGAAAGCTCACAAATTTGTTACTTGTAAAATACAAGTTTTGGTGAAACAGAAAATGGATTTTTTTCACAAATTTAAAATTGTAGATTACAAGTACAATTTTGTGATTACAAGAAACTGGTGAAACAAAATTAATCGATTTTTTCACAAATATTGTGAAAATTACTTGTAATTACAAATTTGTAAGTTGGTGAAATGGGGCCCAGGTGCAACAAAAATTTGTAAAATTGCTAAATTTTGTTTTTTTATTACTAAAACTACAACAGACAAATTTTGCACCATTGCACAGTGGGTCACCTCCCATACAAAGTGCGGTCAAAAATATAATGACCATTTTTTTTTAATGAAACACCTGTATTATCATTTTATATAATTTATTATTGCAAAAAAATGCATCAAGTCAGTTTTTTAAAATTTTGGTTATTTTCAAGAAAAATAAAAAAAGGTAAAAAATTTTTTTTTTTGAAAATATAAAAAAAAATGGTTAATGCCGGAAATGGACCTGCCTGTCAGTCGAGCACTTTACCCTTACCCTCTAGTTCAGTCTTTTATAAAAATAATAGTGCCAAAAAGGAATTTTTTTAGTTTTACGTTGTAATTTTTTTTTCTCCGTGTATCGTCATTTAAACTCGTATTACTCGAAAAGGGGAAAAAACGGCGCTACTATTTCAAAACGTAGGACAGTATTCTTCATTTGAGAACTTAAATTGTAGAGGGCACTCGAAGGCAAACCAACTAAATCTCTAATTTAATGAAAATTGAGCTAAATAAAAATGGTTAAAATTGCTTCGCTAACGAGCCCCATTACAATTAGCCTTAATGTTATTTAACAATATAATTTATGTTTTTAGAAAGTTTTAACCTTCTCGTTTAATATCCATAACAATTTAATACTGTTCACAATTTTTAACACCCGCTATCACTATCGCAAGTTCACACCTTATAACTGCAGCGATTAAAAAACTGTACCTTTTTTTATAATACCGACTTTGAATGGCTATTAAGAAATGAAAAAAAGGGTAACCGTCAAATTTTTTTTGGTTTTGGTTCGATGGGAGATTGTAGAACGTTGTTTAATCATTGGATTTTAAAAAATTGACATTTACTTTTTTTATTTTTGACCTATGGCGGGACCCACTGTGCATTGTATTTAATATTTCCAATAGGGTTAGGGTAGGTATAGCAAAAGTGTAAAGGTGTAAAAAAAATTGTAGTCTGTATATTTGGTTTTTTTAATTTTAAGAAAATGTTACACTTTTGCACTTTTACAACGATACAAGACCATTTCGTCGCCTCAATAAAATAATGTCGTATGTTACATTCGGCTACTTTTGGGGAAACGCAATTAAAGTTCAGATTTTTTTTTCTCGAAAACTGTACGGTGAATTTTCTTAAAAATATCATGACATATACAGAAAATATTTGTCTATTGAATTATGTTAGAATTATTTCAATATTCCAATCCAGATGCAAATTATAGTCAATTTTCTCCAATATACCGATGTCGTATGTAACGTTTTCACAGAAACTATTTGTTAGCCAAACACATACGACAAATTGATGACACATACGACAAAAATAAGCAAAGTTTTATTCGACACTTGTTTACGACATACGACAAATAGATGTCAAATTCAATGCGAAAAAACAAATAGGTAACTAACCCGAGTCTAGCAAAACTCAATTTTAACAAAAACATCAATGGTTAAATAACATACCTACATCTAACTTCTAAGGGCCAGTTGTACAAATATTTGATCCGTGGATCAGCAACTTTTATTTTCTGAATTCAGTGGTAAAATAGATATCTAGCACTGGTTCTAGGTCCATATAGGTTGAAATAGCTAAACCCATCCTTGAACCAAAGTTGATCCACTGCTAATCCGCCGAAATCGGCGAGTTAAATTCCTGACCCGAGGCTGAACACGTTTGTACAACTGGCCCTAAACAATTGGTTTGTCGAAGGTCGACTAGTCCGACCTGCTCGACATCTTGATTGCAACTGAAATTACACTCGTCAGTGTATTTCCTTATGGGACAAACGACAAACGTTTACTGAAATTCCAGTAAAATATTGTTGTATGTGTTGCAAAAACAGCACATACGACAGTAATTTACCGAACGAAGAAAAACACTGATTTGTATGAAAAAATTGTAGTATGTGATAATTTTTGTCGTATGTGCACGTTTTCTGTGCACTTACGACAAAAAGCCACTGAAAATGTTTGTAAGCCTACACATACGACAAAATGCATAGCGATTATCTCGGAAACGGTACAGATATCGAAACACGGATTTCACAGAACGAAGGAGAAAAAATCAATTAGCAAAACTGCATTCAAATCTCAAAACCTCAATTTTGCACATACGACAATATTTTATTGAGGCGACGATTTGCATCGAATCGTGAATACCCCTTATATATTTGTTCAACAATCTTATCAGAATCCATTTAAGACTTTTATCTGAAAAGTGCATTGCGTATATCTCGAAATATTACCATTTCAATGCAACCATGTCAAATTATTATTTTATTATATTTTTTTGTTAATATTTTTAGATATTATCTGTATAAAATACCTATAACACAACAAATAAAGCACCTTGGCACTACTGTTTTTATGGAGAGAAAGTAAAATCTAGATAATTATCTGGATTTTTCAAAAATCTATACATATAAAGTTCTTGTTGTTTTTAACACGTCAATTGTTTTGATTTCAAATATCTCGATGTCGTTTTTTTTACACAAAATCTATATAGATAAACAAAAAAACACACCTAATATTTTTAGATATTATCTGTATAAAATACCTATAACACAACAAATAAAGCACATTGGCACTACTGTTTTTATGGAGAGAAAGTAAAATCTAGATAATTATCTGGATTTTTCAAAAATCTATACATATACAGCCCTATTTATAAACTCATCATAGAGAGTACATAGCATTATGTACTCTTTATAATGTATTTAAACAAAAAATTGTGATTTATAATATATATGCAACGTTTAATAAAGGTTGTATAAGCTAAACGCGTTTTGAGGTTGTTTAGAGCCTGAATAAGAATTTATTTTGCTTAAATGTCATTGGAACTTCACATAATTTTCAGAAAAATAAAACATAGCAATGATTTGTATATATATATTTTTTTTAATTGAAGAATGTATTTTTTGACAATTTGAAATCAACTAAAACAAAAAATAAGAAATTTGGAGATTTTTTCCTGATATAATTTCCTGATTTATGTATATATGTATGTAGGTATATTATATGACATTGAGAACTTTCACTCACATTTTTGTTTTTTTTTTTTTGTTTATTTTCGAATCAGATGGAATTATTTTATCGACAGATGGAGTTGTTTGTCGTTTTAAAAAGTACTTATTTTCTTTTTTAGTACTTATTTGGACACAAACCTAGCATAATTATAATGGCTAAGAAAATGTTTTAATAAATAGAAATTTATGAAACGTCGCATAGAGGCTACGTAAAACTTTATGTATTGTATAACTATGCAGCCGTTTAGAGCTGTTTAGCGAAATCTAATAAATAAGGCTGATAAAGTTCTTGTTGTTTTTAACACGACAATTGTTTTGATTTCAAATATCTCGATGTCGTTTTTTTGCACAAAATCGATATAGATAAACAAAAAAAAACACATCTATTAACACGTTGACTGCCACCGAACAAAAAAAAAAGTATCCCCTGAGGGCCAACCTTTAACGTTTGTTTTAAAAGTATCTCTCTGTGTCTTTAAATTTAAGTAATAAGTGTTTTTGATGTGTTTTAAAAGTGTGATCACCGTAGGGTCACATGGCCCCTTATGTTAAGTGCTTGTGCTTATTCCTAAGTGACCCACCGGTGGGTCATATCTTCTTTTCTTTTAAAGAATGTTCTGACTGTGACCCACCGGTGGGTCACCTGGCCTCCTGGGAAACTTTTGCGTGACCCACCGGTGGGTCACTTGGCAGTCAACGTGTTAAATCAAAAAATATTTACATTCGCATTTAGTTCTTCAATTCGAACACTTTGAAGAATACTGAAATTTATGATCATTTTTGGTTTGAAGTGTACTTGCTAATTAGCACATTATCGTACGCCTCTACTGTAAATTTAAAAATGACATTTGCACAGCTGACAGCTACTTGTTCAAAAAGTCACACAAAACAGAAAACAGAAAAATTATTTCTCAGCAGAAAAATAAAAATATTTTACACACCCACAAAATTGAAAATATTTTTTGAAAAACCTCCAAAATGATGTCCCAATATTTAGAAGAACTCGAGCAGGTATGTTTTAACAGATTATTTATGTTCTATTCATCAAATCAATTTGATTTCTAAGGACCCCTTTGATGTGGTAGCCTTTATTGACCGTCTTACATGGCGCACCAACAACGAAACCGGCAGCGATGAGCTAAATCCTGAAGCTCTCCACGATACATTCGTTCAAACAATCAAAGATCTTAAAATCCTACAAGAAAAACAAAGAAAAAAACGTGAAGCTTTAGAGGAAACACTCCGCGAAGAGCAACAAGCCTATGCTCAAAGTTTGCTCAAATTGCAAGAACGTCACGAACTTGCCGTTGAATGTTTCCAACAGTTGGATGAAAAAATCAACTCTGTTGCTGGTAAGATTCTTCATTTAGGTGAACAGTTGGAGAATGTAAACACTCCGAGAAGTCGAACTTTGGAAGCACACAAACTCCTTAATCACATGTCTGAGTTTCTTGTGTCTGGTCCATTAGTTAGTGAAACATTCACTGATCAAAGTAAATTGCATGAAGCTGCTGATATTATACAAAAACTTTATACAATTGCTCAGGATTTGCCAGAAGAGAAATTTGGGGAGGCAAAGAAAAAAATCGAAAAGAAATATGATGAAATTGAAAGGAAGTTGATTGAAGAATTCGCTACTGCACAAAAGAGTGAAGATATTGAAAAGATGAAGACGATTGCAAATATTTTGTCACAATTTAAAGGATATGCTCAGTGTATTGATGCGTATATTGAACAAAGTCAAATGGTAAGTGCGAAGAAGTTATTGTTTTAACTAATAAATATTTTAAGCCACTAGTGATTAAGGTTGTATTGAAGGTTCTGAATTAAGATTGTAGTTAACTTCCACTTTCTTTTTAATTGAATTTTTCAGTCTAAAAATTGCATATCAGAAATAAATATTATAATCTTTGAACAACAACAACATCTTGAAGGTGCTACCACCAAGTGTTTAATGGCTAGAGTTACAGTACTGTTTCACGGATGCCAATCGGATCATCAGACTCCTTTTTATTCCTTTTTTTGTATGTGGTGCTTAGGCCCAATTTATTGACTCTGCATTAAACTTAAATCTCCATTAAAAATGGGAATTTTAAATTTAAACATAAAATTCGTTTAATTCAGTCTTTTTTAAGGATTTTTTTGAAGTTTCTCATCATTAATTAAAATGAATTTTTAATGATGTTTACTCAAAGGCGTCAATAGTTTGAAATCGTTTTTAACTAAAACGATAAATTTCAAAATTTAATGGAAGCTCAATAAATTGGCCCTTAGTCTAGTAATTTTTTCATTTGATTTGAAAAACATTTTTCCGTCACACTTGAGTATTGAACCTAGACCAAGCGAGTTCAAAAGCCAGTACATTACGCACTGCGCTACCTCACCCACATGATTAGCTTCACCCAATTGCAGGTTTTCTTAGTTTATCAACATGCAAATGAATAGACTTAGCATTTTTACTAGTTCCTTCAAGTATGATTATTGTTATTCGGCTCTTTCATGTTTTTCTCCATACTCTTAGGCATAGCAACAATTCGTTTGCATATACGAAAGTAGGAAAGTGATTAGAAAGATGTTAGGCGCGGGCCCTGATTATTGTACATTAAGTGTCAGTTTTTTCGTATTTATTCCGTCAATTCTATTATAATCTATGAACAACAACAAAATCTTGAAGGTGCTACCACCAAGTGTTTAATGGCTAGAGTTACAGTACTGTTTCACGGATAAATAGCAGCCACTGCGAGTATGTAAACATACGAAAAAACTGACGAGATATAAATATTCTTTTCACTGTCCTGTATGGCGAATTAAAGCCTCCTTACCTAGACATTTTTTTTTTTTTTTTTCAGAGGTGCTGGGCAAGTTCAGAAACATTAAGGACTAAGTATTAATGTCGAATTTCTTTAAAAAACAAAAATCGAATTGAAATCCATCTCAATGCATTTTATGTGTCGTTTCGTAAACAATGTGCCAAGCATATTTTACTGAGCAAAAAATTGAATTGAAATCGATTCTTTTTTTGAAAGGAATTCGATATTAGTCAAATTTTACGAAAAAAAAGTTAATAGTTTAATTGGATTTCAGAATGAGTGAATCCTTGAGTGAAACCAATCAAAAACGACATGTAGGTTTTAGAGACACAAAATGTTCTACAAACTTGTAGCTGAGCTTATTTTAAAGTTATCATTTCAAGTTTTCTTATAAAGCTACTATAGCCTATAGTACGGTGACCATCCGTCCCGGTTTACCCGGGACTGTCCCGTATTTCTACAGCTTGTCCCGGGTTTTTATTTAAGTCCCGTATTTTGTAATTTGTCCCGTGATTGTCCCGTATTTGCACATTCTCTGATTTTTGTATTCAATATTTTAAATACTTTGTACGGAAAACAAGGAAACCAGTGGTTGGAAATTAAAATTTTTCGTTGTGCTGGTTTTGTATGAAAATTTTCGTTTCGCCTCTAGACTAGGCTATAGTTTTTTTTAAATGTTCGTCAATTATTTAGTTCCAGCTTCTGTTCTGGTTGCTACACCAGGAAAAATGTATTCGAATAAAAACAACATATGGAAGAGTAAATAACCCAGATAAGTTTCAAGGCTTTCACGGACATGTTAAAAATTGTGTTAAAGATCATACAATTTCAAAATCATTTAAAATAAAATTAAAATGTTAAAAAGCAGACCTCCCGATATTGATTAAAAAAATATTTTTTTAGAAGTTATTAGCAGACATTATTATAAAACCATTTTCTTGGTTTCTGATTTCGTAAACGATTAAATGATTTCAACAAAAACGCTTCAAAAAATCGTTCTTGATATCAAAATAAGGAAAAATTATGAAAAATCATTTAAAAATTTTGTTTTGAAAAATCAATATTTTTAAAACGATCCAATGAATTTTGTATCTGTCCCGGGTTTGGCTTCCAGAAATATGGTCACCGTACCTATAGGACAAGTTTAGGATTCGTGACAAAAATCGAACTGGACCAATGAATCACAGTGGATCTCGCAATTTTATCTGTCTGGGGAGGAAACTAAACTAACCATAATTGCTACATAACCAAACAAATTTTTACTTGCTCTATAGGGCAAGTATTGGGTTCGTGTAAAAAAAAAACGATAATAGAGAAGTCCAAAAAAGTGGGTTTCGTCATGACGTCCGTCGGTATGTGCGGCTCTAACGATTTTGATTAAGTTTAACATACAAACAAAAAGTTATAATACATAATGCTGTAAGTAATATAATTTAATATAATTGGGTTTTTTGTTTTTCTCAAAAAATACGAGTAACGAATATGCGGCGTAAGAAATTTTAAAAAAAATTTTACATATTTTTTTGTTTGCTTTTTCGATTTTTGTTTGCTGTGAAAAATTAATTCGTTAACACAATAACTGCCAACAAAATTTTGACAGAAAAATTGAAAAAAAAAAAATGTGAAGCAAACTCTCAAGTTTGGTCGGCAAACTTCTGGTTGAGAAAACTGGAAGTTGATTAACTTTCAAGTTTAAAATCGAAAGTTAAAACCGTCAACTTGGAGTGAGTAAAACAAAATTCAGAAGTTGAGGATAAAAATCTTCAAGTTAAGTTCAACTCCGAGTGAAAAAAATGGCCCTTAGACTTTTTATCCTGCTTAATTTTACCTTTCGTAATTTAAATTAGCATTAATATCCTCAAATGTTCTATACCTTTTGGAGACCATGCCACCCTGGGTTGTTTACGGTTTTTCTGCTCTTCTAAGAATTGTAGGCCAGTTTCTTATCCGATTTTCCTTCAATTAGGCTTTATCGTAAATTTAATTTCAGCATTGTATGTGTGTCTGGTAGGGTGGCTCGATTTTCTTATTTTCGAACTCGGGCATTGGTAAATGGTTGTCCCCATCATAAACGGACAAAACTGTATACATAAAATTTTAAAATAATTTCGTTCAATACTTCCCAAACCCATTGAATGCTTAAAAAAAAGTAACCTTTTTAAGCAATCAATGAACTTGAGGCATTATTAAATGAAATAAATTGAATAAAATTACATGAGGGTATTCACGATTCGATGTAAATGCAATGGTCTTGTATCGTTGCAAAAGTGTAACATTTCTTACACTAAAACAACCAAATTTACAGACTAATATTTTTTTTTAACACTTTTGAACTTTTGCTATTATACCCTAATACTATTACAAAAAAAATAAAATGATGCAAATGATGATTTGTCTGTTGTAGTTGTAGTAGTAGAAAAGTAAAATTTAGCACCTTTTTGTTGCACCGAATCGTGAATACGCCTTTTATTAAAATT